>NC_044499.1:12586263-12671263 GCF_902362185.1 Chanos chanos
ACACTAACATAAAATGGTTGCAATAAACAGTCAATTTCACACTCCCTTACCCAGTCTGCTTGAGGAACGTGTTAGTGTAAGAATCGATGTTTTTTCCTTGTACTCTTGAGCACAGTCAGTTTTACATGTGAGAATGGTCAGGGGACTGTTGGCAACATCACACTTCTCAAGTGTGTGGTGGTAACATAAACACACACGCACACACACACACACACACACACACACACACACACACACTGCTGGACTGCAACAGGGACTAGTTTCCCACAGCTGAATATTTACCTAAAATAGACAATTTTTTCAAATGTTCAAATTTTGAATTTTTCTCTTTTTGAATGACATCGCTTAGCATGAAACTTCATTATATGCTTTTGGTGAAATGCCCATTCTGATCTTTTGGCTCACATGATGTCTTCTTCTCCCTGAAAGGATCTTGTATGCCAAAGTAGTTCCATATCTACATATTTGTTCCAGCATAATTAATGCAAGCCTAAGATGGATGATCAAACAGTTTGCCATGACAAATAGGGATGGTTTTTGTGAGTGCTTTTCAATTATTGGTGAGTAAATTGAACAAGAGGGAGAGAGAAAGAGCGAGAGAGAGAGAGAGAGAGAGAGTAGAAAGAGAGTGAGATGCACAGAGAGGGAGAGAAGTGCAAGGGAGAGAAAATAATACTGAGAAGCAGAAAGAGAGAGAGGGTGAGTGACTGAATGAATGAGAGAGAGAGAGAGGGAGAGAGAGAGAGAGAGAGAGGGAGAGGGAGAGAGAGAGAGAGAGATTACAAAGGAAGGGGGTCTCGTTGTGGTCTAATATTAGAGTGAATGTGGGATTAATTGGCCCAGTCTGCTGGAGGGAGGATGCTGCTGAGAGTTCCTTCAGATTGCAGAGGGAGGGATGACTTCCTGTGCTGCACCAGTTTGATTGACAGCTCATTGTGAGCCTGTGTAATTATTGCAGGGTTAATTGGCTGAAAAGAATTCTGGGACTGTGTCATTACTGACGCAACACAACAGTCACAAATATATACGGCTTTGCGCAGGCACACACACTCGCATAAATACACACACACACATCACACACATACACATACAAGAGGAAATCAAGACATTAGGCTCTTCTGTTTAAACAGAGTGCGTATTCTTGAGTAGTTTAATAAAGAACCGCCATTAATCAAAATGAAGTGTTCATGGCGGGAAAATATGAGCTAATGTACCAACAGATCCAAAACCGAGGCTGAAAATTCCCAATATTTTTCCCTCTCTTTTTTGCCTCTCCATCAATACAGAGGTGTATTTGAGCGTAGCACCTCCTGCTCTAACACACCTGCAGATCTCCTGCTCTCTGCTCTCATTCTCCGTCCTCCAGACCATATTGTGAGAGCCAATGAAGATGATGAATGTCACAGTCATTAGCGCTTGAGTCGGTGACGCGCAGACGGTAAACGCGCAAACAGGCCCGCGCTGAACGGAAAACCCCGAGAAACCCCTCGGCTAACGCAGCCCTCCCCGCGCACCCTGCACCTGCGTGAAAATTAACCCAGCAATCACGGCCCCCGATTACATTACAACAGAGGACATTTCACATAATCAAATGATGTTCATCTTGTCCATTGAGAATTAGACGGGTAATTGCAAACAAGAAAGAGAGTGGAGGGAGAGCAGAATGTGAGTGAAAGATGGAGTGAATGAGAGAGAAAGAGAGAGAGAGAAAAAGAGAGAGAGGGAGAGAGAGAGAAAGAGATAGAAGGAGGGGCGAAGGAGTGAGAGAAAGAGAGGGGAACGCCAAAATAAACACCGTAGATTTTTTCACGGAGAGACAATAGCAGCGGGAGGCGTAATAGAGACCTGGAGGATGAATGTTCCTCTGAAACGAGTTTACAATGAAACTGTTGAAACAAATTAAGTCGCCATCCCACCCTGTTCCTTTTATTTTTGTTTTTTGTTTTTTAAACGGTGTGGACAGAGAGTTCTCTCGGGGTTTTAATTTGAAGTCATTTTACATTCGAATGAAAAGCAGAGAGCAAGCCAGTTTAAATCTGAGCCTGAAAAAAGGTCTCTTGCTTGCTCTGTATAAACAGTAGGGGATGTACAGGGGGACTAGCCTGAGAGAAAACAGCGTGTTTACCTTCAGTCGTCCTTGCCAAAAAATAATCTTAGGTTCTCTTAGTGACGCATTTTGCTCAGGAATGTAGGATCTGTGCTGTGTCAGCCGTCTGAGAGGGAAACACACGCACATACAAACAGAGAGGGCAATCTAACAGAACTTGGCTATGAATCTCTGGCTTTGGACTTTGTTTGAACCCCGAAGACAGAGGAAAAGATGCTTGTAAAGCTGCTTTCAATTTTGTAGATTTACCCGGCGATTTAATGCGTTTGGTAGATTTATGGCCAGGTTTACGCTTACAGTGTTTACTGCGCAGGTTTTACGCAAGACATTACTAATCATAGGATGATATTAAGAATTGGTCACTGTCTTTCTTTCTTTCTTTCTTTCTTTCTTTCTTTCTTTCTTTCTTTCTTTCTTTTTTTCTGGGGAAAATTAATGAGCACAAATAAACTGTAACTGTGGTCATGAATATAATTTGTTCAATTATTAGCAATAAAAAGTGATATGACTTTGACATGAGACTATTTTAGGAGTTAGAGGGTAATCTAACATTTTAGCATTGATGACAGAACTCAGTTAATACATGACTTGACATGATGTCACTTTTGGAGTTCGACTGTATATGGAGAAAGGTCAGAGCTGTGAATATGACTCATTTCTCATTGATTATAGCCGAGCCCTCTGCCTTTGGTCAGTTCAAAGGGCAGTCCTCCCAAGTCACCTCATCAGTGAATATGAGCTCTTCCCTCTCATTTGCAGTCATAGAATCTCTCTCTCTCCCTCTCTCTCTCTCTCTCTCTCTCTCTCTCTCTCTCTCTCTCTCTCTGTCTTTGCACCTGATAATTAGACGGGTAATTACCCAGCTGAAATGAACCCCAGAACTATGGGTAATTACATTCCTCTCTGCTGCTCTTCCCCTTTCCCTTCGGCTCTGAATCCAGTCAGGTGCTCTTTTCTTTCCGGAAGCATCCGCCCTGGCTTTCTAATTGAAGTGATTTCACAGAGCTTTGTCAGAGCAGGTGTGAGACCACCCCCATCCTCTTACATACGCATGGACACACAGAACACTTTAATCCTCCGCTCACTCACTCTTACTGGTGGAAATGTTATGAATCAGATGGAGCCAAAAGTAAAAGGGTCTTAAGGGTAAATGCTGTCACTTCCTTCTCTGACTTTTGACAAAACTAAATATAAAGTATTCTTGCTCTTGTTCTGAAGAGCGTAAAGCCAGAATATTTTTTATGGCACTTCGCTATAACTTTATATTTATACTTTTTTAATGCACCTCAAATCCAATCTTGTGCAATCACACACTTGGGGTACACTCATCTTCTCCCTCCAAGCTCTTCCCATGTGTAGCAGAACGGATCAGATGATGATGTAATCTCTCACACCCCTTCCTCTAACGTTCAAATAAACTGCATGCCCTGTCAATAGAGCAAATGATATAAATTAATGCTGGCTCACCACTCCTTTCTCTCTCTCTCTCTCTCTCTCTCTCTCTCTCTCTCTCTCTCTCTCTCTAGTCCTGTCTGTATTTTTCTCCATCTGCATCAGTTTGCCATTTCTCCTGAGGTTAATGAGCCATGAGAAAGCACTCTACTGTTTTATGAATGTGCAGCCCTGTCAGTGCGTGTTACGCCACTGAGTCAAATCAATCAGTGCTGCGAGGAGTTCGGGGTGTCTGTGAGGTGACTGATCAAACAGGCTTTCCATTGTTTGTGACAGAAATTTTATCAACCATGCTCATTCAGATTAACCCATTTGGTCTTGGCGAGATCTCTAAAATGGCTGTTATTTGGATGGCATTTTTATCAGACAGTGATGTGTAGACCCAAATCATTGCCTCCGCAGTCTCTGCATTTCAGGGGTTTTTTTTGTCTGTTTCCCGGTGGAAATGATCTTTTACAAGTTATAAAAAACTTGAAAAAAAAAAAATGCTATGGAAAACTGGACCTCTGCAGTGATATGGCACATACTGACTGGTATATGCATACTGACCAGAGGATAAAATGACTGTTTTTCCTTTTGAGGCATGCTGTACATATCCATAGCTATAAAAATACAAGTACGACTTTAACAGCCTAGATGTTAACACAGAGGGTTCTGGCTCACAGTGGGTCCTTTTGATTGAATCACTGTCTGACAGTGTAGAGATTTTGTCATACATCTGCAGTTTAGGGTCCAAATTAAACTCTGTTACACTTTCCAACTTGGCTAGAGACTCTACAGAAACACAGATAGCCCTGTTCCTTTGGCAGAGTGAAGCACCCCCCCTGCCTGAGTCACAGACACTGCCGTGACTCACTCTACGTAGTCAAAGTTAGAGTTGAATGTTCTCCAATCATGTCATATAATTTATTAATATTAATATTAATTTGCACGTACAGGAGAGAAAAGATGTGATGTGACAGAGGAGGCATCTCATTTCAGGTGACTGTCAGGCAAGGAGGAGATGGCAACTTATTCCAAATTTAGGGAAAAGAAAACTGAAAACAGTAGTGTTTGGCAATGCATATGTTTGGCAATGTTGAGAGAGATGACTCCTTTGCTTGAGCTCAGTGTTTCAGGCAGGGCTCTGCAGTAACAGTCCGTCTCATTCACTTACTTATCCCAGTTTAGACACTACATGTGTTTGCTCTTTGTTTGCATTGACTGATCCCATTCTTATATTGATATTGCTCAGATTTTAAAAACCGTGCTACATACATCCTTCAGTGAGTGCAGAACACCCTATTAGAGTCAAGGACATTAAAGCCACTCTCCTCTATACTCATTCTTATCTGTCTGTCATAACCGGCCTCGCGAGGTGATTGTTCATTCCAGCTGGGCTGTTAATTAATAAGGTCTAATTGAGTCGTTAATGGAATGCTAATCAGTGTAGTATTAGACTAATCAGATGCAGAGACAATTCACGTTGTTTTCACTCAGGCACCAACCTTGGACAGAGGATTTAGCACTCATACAATTAGTTTTAGAAATGTTTATCAAATTGATAATGACGACTTGTGTGAAAACTTGAATGCAAAATGTGAATCAATGTTAATTAATTTATGTGAAAAAAAGAACATACAGAAGAATTTGAAATCAAAAGTTAAAAGGCTGAATGGTAACAATAAGTGAAAGAAATAGTCTGATATTTTGCCAAGCAGATGCTTTGGAAGTGTATAGTAGTGACACTGACCAACTCACACAGTCATAGATTAGAATAAGGCATATGCTTTGTGACATGTTGTATGATGCAACGGATTCTAATATCAAACACACTACCACCTTGAGAAACTTGTCATTCTCTCTCTCTCTCTCCCTCTCTATCTCTCTGTCCCCCTCTCTCTCTCTCTCTCTCTCTCTCTCTCTTAAAAATTGCTCTCTCTCTCTCTCTGTAAAGAAACACTAAATCAGAACACCCAGACTGCCAACGTCCATCAGTGTTCTGTAAATCATGATGAATTCTAGCACCATCTGGGTGAAATATGTTCAGGTACACCTGCTCTCTTAAAATATAGTTCCACACTGGGCCTTAGAGTTACATTTCAGAGTGCTGTGCAAAGTGAAAAAATAAGAGTAAATTAAGCCAATTTTTGGTAAATGATGTTTTGGGGGTTTTTTTTAAATTACTTTCTGATAACATTGTATTTGAGACAAAGGGGAAAAAAAGCTAATTCAAAAAGTGTAAACCTGCCTGCTCTCTCTCTCTCCCTCTCTCTCTCTCTCTCTCTCTCTCTCTCTCTCTCTTTCCCCCCTCTCCGCAGTAGAAGTCTGAAGACACAGTGTTGCCTGCTGTCCTTTAGATCACATGAATCTCATTGCCTCTAAAAAAAAAAATGTCTATTTTATGGAATTAAACCACGTTTCATTTTACCTGCTTCTAAAGACTTAAGGACATTTCCATAACGTAATATGTGTTTTGCCACAGCTTAAAGGTGTCTCTGTGACAGCTGTACGGCTTTTTTTCATTTAGTTCAATGCTGACATTTTGCTGCTTTGTTCATTGCCCTCTGTTTGACATTATCTTGCAGCGGAGTATTATTTGCAGTTTGTTGCTAGCTGGTCACCGTCCTTAATAATATTTGATAATAAGAGAGATGCTGCTCCTACCAGCTGAATGGCGCTGCCATTAGGGAACTCTGAATCAACGCAGCTGTTTTAAAACCAATTAGAAATCTGTGCTCTCTGAATGTGTGTGTGTGTGTGTGTGTGTGTGTGTGTGTGTGTGTGTCTGTGTTTATCAAAGTGACCTCAGATGGTTTCATCTCCTAGATTGACTCGTAGATTTGGTGACCTTTGTAAAATTGGATTACTTTCATTAGATTGTCGGGAGAGAAGCTGAGACTAAGCGAACTTTTGTTCTTGAGAAAAAAAAAAAAAAAAGAAGAAGAAGAAGAAGAAGAAAAAAAAAACAGGACAGGACAGGACATTCAGATGGGATGTACCCCTTCTGTGTTCATTGTTTACGTTACACGTATGAGGACGACGTGAACGTCACAGGAGTACAGTGTAAGTAGAGGAGCAACCTCATTACTGTGCATGATAAAGTTCAGTCTCAGCCTCAGCTTTCCTACCCCGTGGCAACAACACTGTAATGATTATTACACTAAGCCTCATTGTGCAGACTAATGCACTGAAACATGTTGTCTGGCCCTCCAACAACAGATGAGCTTAATCTAATAATTCAAGTAAATGTGTAAAGCTATTAAATAAAATACTCTAAATTCTTTTCACCTCCCTCTCTCTCTCTCTCTCTCTCTCTCTCTCTCTCTCTCTCTCTCTCTCTCTCTCTCTCTCTCTCTCTGCTCCCCTGTCTTTCTTTCTCCTGTTTGTGCCATCTGGACCACTCAGTAACCGTCCAGTCCTGACCCTGCTCCTGCCCTCGTCCCTGCGTCTTTTTCCCTCACTGGAATGCATACTTTAATCCTCTTTTATTACGTAACACAGCCTCTGTGCGTGAGCGGGGATTATGTCGTTCCAAACAGACGCATGTCAACATGGCAGTTCAGCGCTGAGCGTGAGGCAGTCGGAGAGAGGGTTTGGCAGGCGCGTAGTGGTCCCTAATATGTTTCTAATGATGTTGTGCTCTGAGCTACATTGTGTTTTGCTCACGTCATTAGCCTTAGTGTAGGTAAGGGATTTTGGAGTTTGTTTACAATGAAGCGAGAGCTGAGAGTTGAGGATCACGTGCAGATCGTGGTTTTATTCATATGATAATATAAATGTGAACTTTTCGAGAGCTTTGCTAGTTGTATATTCCTGAATACCTGTACGAGGCTAGATGTTGAATATTTGTCTGTGCGTGTGTGTGTGTGTGTGTCTGTGTATCTTTATGATGGATGGTCCATGTCTCCTTTCCGTTAAAGGATTACATAGGAAAGAGTTTGATTCCTTCGAGGGGAAAGAGAGTTAATACATCCTAAGCCAAACGCTAAGCCACCAGTTTAATGCATTACATGACTTTGCTGATCGGATCTGTCACATTTCAAGAATAAAGCCATCAAAACTCTCAGGACAGCTGTGTTTCACATTCAAAACCCAATCTTTTTAAGGTGTGTAATGGCAGCAGGATTTTTCACTCTTTTACTTGTTATTCCAAGCTTTTTTTTTTTTTTTGAAAAGCTTCACGCTGGTCCATTATGAATATCTTGGGCATTTTAAAAATCAAATATCCCGTCTGCTGATGGTGTTGCGCTCCACACGCCAGCGTCGAAGTGAACGCAGCCCAGTTGAGAGGCAGATGAAGGACGCTCTGGCGCTGTGTGTTTTAACTTGCATGTCTTACTCTCCCCCCCCCCTCTTCACTCACACTCCCTCTCCCTGCCTTTACTGTTACAAGAAGAACGCCAATATCGTGTTCATTAAAGCTTTCATTAAATCTGAAATCACCAGCCAATGCCACGCGATGATATGTCCACACGCTCTCACTCTTTCACTCTTGTTCTCTTTCTTCTTCTGTGCGTCATCATTTTTTTTCTAATTTATTTCATTTGACGTTGATTGATTTCCCATCCATTCTTTGCTCACACTAGCTAATAGGACAGAAGTAATAGCAAAGGGATGTGATACTGATGACGAGGTGTGAGACTATTTTCCGTAACTGGTAGCGTTTGTTGTGCCAGTTAATGTGTCAGCAACACTGCACTCTCCATAGCCAGAGATCTCAGAGTTCTTTTCAGTGAGTTGCCCACTGTAAATCCTTTTGGGGTCTTTTTAAAGGCATTTTTGTGGAGCAGCTGCTATTACGCAGTAGAGCGTTGATATTTCATTAATGTCAAAATGGGGTGAGTAAAGATCAAGGCTGGCTCAATGTCACCCAGTGGCCCGTGGCCAGATGAATGAGGTGTTTTAAATCATTAAGATGTATGAAAACTTGTTAAGAACGCTCTCAGACAAATGCACATAAGGGCTGATGATGTCAGTATTACTGTATTACTGTAATAACAGTGCAGACACATGCTGCTGGACCTTAGCCAGGTCTTAATGGGGGGAACAGTGACCTGAGAAAGAGAATACAGAGAGGGAGGATATGGGGGCCAACATCCATACACACTTGTCACACACACACACACACCTCCATACATCCATACACACACAGACACACACACACACACACACACACTATTCACACAGAAACAGATGAGACAAGGAATAGGATCTGTTTTTTTAATTTGTTGGTGGTTATTGTTTCCATGCCCCTGTTCTACTCTTTTGCTGGTTTGTGAAAATGTGGCTGTTGTAATGCACTACTGGATTGATTCAGCATTGCTACGTTTCCTTCCATCACCAATCATTTCCAGGAATTGAAAAATGGGCTGCTGGGATTAGGAGAAGCTTGATTTGGTCTTGTTGCAGCTTGAGTTTCAATCTCACATGCACACACACACGCAAACACACACACACACACACACACACACACTTGTGCACACATACACACACACACACACACACACACACACACACCACCAACCCATTTTTTGTACACACACATACACACACACAGATAAACACAGACACTCATGCATGCATGGACACAACCACAAACACACACACACACACACACACACACATTTGTATACAAGGATACACTGACACAAGAGCACAAGCACACACCTGAGGCTGGTTTGAACTTTAAGGAAATCCAAAGGCAGGAACCCGCTTTCTTAATCTCCTCCCAGTCAGCAAACACAAACTACTCATTCACTCTGACAGAAATCCAACAAGAGTTTCATTAGCAGAAAAACACTCCACACCTCTGAGACTTCTTCAGCATAAATATCTCATTAAGGCTGCAGTGCATTGTGATCCTACACTGTATGGACAAAATTTATAAATCTGGGGGGTTATTTCACACAGAATGGACTGCACACCATGAGGCTAATCTTTCCCCTCTTCCTGGGTGTTGGCTGAACTCGAGGGAAAGTGTAGAAACTCATATGGTAAATGACTGCGACTGCTGTTTAAATTAATGACTATGACTCTATAAATCAAACACAGGCTATTATTCCTGCCACGTGGCCTTGCTCCTCTATGTGCTCCCTCAGCATGGTACAAGCTGACTTTTTCAGAGTATGACTCCATCCTCTCTAACTCTGTGGGATGAGGTGATAGTTTGATGTACTGTATGTTTTGTAAGTGAAGTTAAGTTTCTTATGGGTCATGCGAGCATCTTTGTGAGGTTTCAGAAAGGGAAAAATTCAGAAAAGCTTGTTCGGAAACTTCAGGAAGCTTGTTCCAGGAAACACTTATTAATTATTAGACTTTCAATTATTAGACTTTCATTACCTAATATATCATTTCTGTCAGTAATGACTAATTTATAAGGATTGGATTCATATTCTGGAACAGAGCAAGTAAAAGACATCAAAGCTGAACCTGCTTACAATGTCTCTAGTCCATGCTGAAACTCCTAAACTGAAATACAGTCTTAACAGAAACAATCTGTCAGCCAGAGCTCTGAAAGGGATCATTACAACAGCACAGTCAGGGAAAGAAATTACCTTGTTCAGTCATCCATGTCCATATTTAGGACACCTTAATGAGATGTCCTGAAATTTTGAGGTCAGCTCAAAAAAAGAAAAAAAGAAAAACAAGGGGAAATCGTTGATAATCTGTAATCCACTTGCACTGGAAACAATTTTACTGGTGTCTTTGATAGGTGGGCTGTGTTCAACCAATCAGAGAGCTTTAATCAAACATCATGTTGCTCCCCCGCATGTCTTGACACATCTGTCATTTCACCCACCCACGAGAGAGAGAAAAAAAGCTTTGTGTGTGGAGTATAAAGGAATTCAATTGTTGCTAATGCTCTGATGGACAGTATTATCTGAGTGGATCTATGAAGTTAGTGTGTTTGAAAGTCTGTGAGGAACTATAAGAGATAGCTAAATCAACACTTTGCTGGAAGTACAGAACTTTTAATGCTTTACTTATTTTATTGTTATTTTCTCCCTACATGAATCCTCTAAATATTAAAAAAAAAAATAGAGTACATTTACTCTGGTATTGCACATGAGGTACACTTGGAAAAGCTACTTTAAATCAGTTTGAATTATGCTTAATGACTTATTTTTGTGCGTGAAATCAAAGAGGCTGTGTTTAGGCTCGTGGAACTGCAGGACTGTTTTGCTGTTGGATAGGCTCTGGCTCCCTGTGGCATCAGACTGGAGATCAGGTGTCAGGGTTAATGGAGGCACAGCATTTGTTTGGATTTCCCACTTATCTGTCAAAAGCGTACAACATCCTCCGGCAAATGTTTATCTCCTCTTGTCATTCCGCCGACCCCGAGTATCGATTACTCTTTATGTAGCGATCGAATGTCACTGCTACCGTAACATACCACAGCATCAGACAATTTTGCTGTCTCATTGCTTTAAATGACCCATCAGATTTGTCTCCTTTGGGCATCAGAACGCAGACAGCGTTTAGAATCCTATTTTTTTGGGGGGGGAAGAACACGTTTTCCTGGGTAAAGAGACATTATTTTACTGGAGTGCTCGTAAATGAGAGAGCGTGGATTACTTTGAGACTGTGATTTGTTGGAATAATGTGTCGCTCTCTCGAAAAAGGTTGATATTGCCTGACCTCTGCTCACTGTCTGAGTTCCACCGCCTGAAAAGAAGATGCCAAACATCGACGAAAAGTGACTCAACAAATGAATTTCTTTGTGTACCTCATCTGATAGCACTACTGAAGAGCTGCTCAGAGCCGCCGGCCTTAAACAAACCGGAGGGGTATTAAAAGGATAGAAAATAAATAAATAAACAATGCAAGTGAAATTTCTAATCTGCGCTCCTCTCTGCATGGCTAGGAAAACAAACAAAATCTATGAAATCCACAGAGAGCTCATTGGCTACAGTGTGTCAGTTAGCGGAGCCAAGCTTCCTAACTGCGGTATTGCAGCTGTCCCAAGCAGCTGGATCCAGATCGCGGCTGGCAGCGTCACCGTGAACCCTTTTCTCATACCCATACGCACTTATGCTCTCACACGTACACTCCGTACACGGGCAGGATACCAGACATCTGTCAACAGCTCAGCTGTTTGAATTAGGCCGTTTTGACATGGTTTTGTGGGCATTGAAATTGAGGAGTCTTTGCTATAATATGAGATGACAGTTCATCCATATGAAGAAGCCTTTGTTCAGACAAAGCAGGAGATCATTTAAAAGCCCATCTGAGGATGGAAATGATAAGACTGATGGGACAGGCATTTGGTCGAAATCATTAGGTTTTGTCTTTAGTCTTATCAGCCGGCTGCTGAACGCAATAGTGTCAGCCGGGTTCAGACTGGGTGTTGAAGATAACAGGTAAAGAACTCTGTCTCGAGCTTAGCTCAGTCTACACAAGTATGTTCAGACGCTTAGAAAACCTTCAGCAGATTTGCACTATTTGGAAAAAATTACGATATTTCATTTCTGTATTCCATTTTTTGAAGTTTAGATTTAAAGAGTTAACAGGGTGTCTTGGTTTACATGGGGGATCATAATATAAAACAAGAGCAAACTTGACCTTGAATTTGTTATTTATCTTCTGCACTATACACAGCACATAGATCATCAGCAGAAGGGGACAGCATTACAACGTCTGCCTCAAACGTATGCAGTCTTGAATATCAAAGACTTCTTAATGGCTTCAAAGTTTACCACTGGGATATCACGACTTTGCGTTGATGTTTCTAGCTCTTGAAAAAGATAATTTGCTTTTTGAAAACTATTCACATTAGTGTCATAAGCAATCAGCACGATATTCTCCTGATATTTTGACTTTTTCTGAATCTGCTGCTTCATTGGTAATCAAACCTTTATTTGCACAGTCAAGTGGCTCACTCAGTGCTGTGTACTGAGAATAATCGGCATGCTTAACTGATTGCTTATTGATGTAAATGCTGAAATGTATTTGAGAATCACATCTCTCTGTGTGTATGTGTGTGTGTGTGTGTGTGTGTGTGTTTCAGGTTACGGTGTCTCGTGAAGCAGTTAGAAAGAGGAGAGGCCTCCCTGGTGGACCTTAAGAAAAACCTTGAGTATGCAGCCTCCGTGCTTGAATCAGTGTACATTGAGGAAACAAGGTAAAGTGTTCACTCATGCACTAATACAGCCAAACATTCACATTAACAAAGGAATTAGTGGCATTAGGAATAACCAATTGTACAGACAAGAAATGCTTGAAATTCGAAAATTCTTTTAAAAACAGATCAGAGAAACAAATCCTGAGACCACTACAAGTAATCTTCAACATTATTATTCACTAATTGAGTAAGAATTTTGCACAGTAATGTTCCTGCAATCAAATATGGGCTTGCTCTCAGTATTTATAGAGTAGGCCTGTTCTAGGTGATGCAGTAAGTACAGTATGTGATGAGGGAATGAATCTCTTGAGGTCATAATGTGTGAAAGGACAATGCCACGTCTGGGATTCTGAGATAACTGACTTTGTCTAGGGTTAGTCCGTTTCTTTGTGGAGGTAAGCCACACAAGCTTGAAAGCAGTGAATCACAATGTGAAGAGTGGGGTTTTATTCAGGCTCAAAGAGACCAACCAGGTGGAGCATGCCTGTCAACAACATTTGCCTCCAGACATGTCAAAACAGAAGGGGAAAAAAAATACACAGAAAAAAACGTAAAAAAAAAAAAAAAGGCACAGACTTTTCACTCAAACATGCAGTTTTTCAAAATACCGTATTTAAATGAGCACCCGTGTAATGCAAAAGGGAAATATCTCCACCATAAGCCACGATAATATTACTGTTTGAATATTTATTCAGATTGTGGGAGAAGATAATGGTCAGCGAGGCTGTCTTAAATGATTGGGTGCTGTTAATACCTTTTCTGAGACAAACATGGACAGAAATGAGAAAAGCCCTTGTCAGGGTGCAAAGGCTGCTGTTGGCTGAGATATGATAAAGCTTATGGAATTATGTAACCATGGCGTCATTCTGGTCAGACTGGATTAAGACAGAGCCAGCAAACACAAACGCCAAAGACATTGCCGGTTTGATTTGTTCATCTTTTGATTGATGCTTGTTTGTGTGTGTGTGTGTGTGTGTGTGTGTGTGTGTGTGTGTGTGAGAGCATGTGTGAGTGTGTGTGCATAGTTGGACAGTGTCAGTACAAGTAGGGATGTTACTGTTTTAACTTGCCAACATTCCCAGTTGGTAGTCCCAGGTAGTCCCAGCAATGGTAGTGTTGTTTCTTTGAAATTCAAGTACCTTTTCAATACTAAGGCCGATTTATCCATCAACTAGCGGGGTAGCGTTGACGAACACATCACTTCGTTATCCCAGGTAATATAAATATTTACAATTTACAATTTACAATTTAGTTATTTGGCAGACGCTTTTTACCAAAGCGACTTACAATCAGTGCATCAGTCAGAGTCAGATTTCTAATACCTTGTGAGCAGAGATCACAATAAGACCGAGCGTAAAATTGCCCCTTCGTATTGCGCCCCTGGAATACTTTGACAAACGCAGATACAAGACAGAGGGTTTTTTTTTTTTTTTTAGGAAAGGGAGGTTAGGTAATGGGGGACAGGTGGGTTCTAAAGAGGTGGGTTTTCAGTTTCCTGCGGAAGATGGTAAGAGATTCCGCAGTCTCGACTGCACGGGGGAGGTCATTCCACCACCTCGGGGTAATGGCGGAGAAGAGGCGTGGTCGGGAGGAGCGGTTGCCGGGTTCCCGAAGTGAGGGGACCGTCAGTTGTCCAGACGTCATAGAGCGGAGGGTCCTAGTTGGGGTGTATGGAGTTATAAGAGCCTGAAGGTACGATGGGGCAGAGCCTCTAGTGGCCTGGTAGGCCAGCACCAGTGTCTTGAACTGGATGCGAGCTGCTACCGGAAGCCAGTGGAGTGCAGTAAGCAGTGGAGTGACATGAGAGTGTTTAGGAAGGTTGAATACCAGGCGTGCAGCGGCGTTCTGCACGAGCTGGAGCGGCCTGATGGCGCAGGCCGGCAAGCCAGCCAGTGGCACGTTGCAGTAGTCCAGGCGGGAGATGACAAGCGCTTGGACCAGGAGCTGGGTCGCCTGCTGTGTTAGGAATGGGCGGATTCTCCTGATGTTGTATAGGGAGAATCTGCAGGATCGAGTGACTGCCGCGATGTGATCGGAGTAGGTCAGCTGGTTGTCCAGGGTTACGCCAAGGTTTTTGGCTGCTGTGGTGGGGAATACCGCAGATCCCTCGATGGTGATTGCAGTGTCGATCGCTGGGGAGTTCTTAGCAGGAAAAAACAGGAGCTCCGTTTTCTCTGGGTTGAGTTTGAGATGGTTAGCAGACATCCATGAGGCAATGTCTGCTAAGCAGGCTGCGATGCGAGGTTGAACCTGGGAGTCAGAGGGGGGGAAGGAGAAGAACAGCTGTGTGTCATCAGCATAGCAGTGGTAAGAGAGGCCATGGGTGGAGATAACTTGACCGAGTGATCTGGTGTAGAGAGACCAATCTGGTGTATTTAACCAATCAAATCACGTATTCTCTGTCAGTTGTTTGGAACCTGGACAAATGACCCATTAAATGATTTGACACACACACAGCTTGTAGTGTACCTGGCTACATTTTTCTGAAGGATAACCTTCATGGAGCTAAGCTTTGTTTATTCTGGACTAACTGGTAGCACTCTGTGTGTGTGATGTGTGTGTGTGTGTGTGTGTGTGTGTGTGTGTTTGGGGATGGGAGCGTGAAATTCACTACATAATCAGACTTAAATGAAAAACAGCACCAGCAGTAAACATAAAATTATTGCAAAGTTTGTGAGCTGAGTTTCATCCATTTTAGGTGAAGATAAAGAAATATTATCGTATTTATAAGGATATTAACATTTAATTGGGTGAAAATATTAAACAAACATAGCTAACAGACATGTCGATAAATCCCATGAAGCTTCCGTTGGACCTTGTGGTGAATGATTGCCATGGTAACCTTATAATATCATGACAGTCTCATGAGAAACTGGAATGTTCAAGTGGGTTTTCCTTCCTCTGCTTTTTCTCAGCCTTTGCCCTCTGTCATCTTTGCCTCCCCTTTCCGTCTCTCTCTCTCTTTCTCTCTCTCTCTCTCTCTCTCTCTCTCTCTCTATCTCTCTCTGTCTCTCTCTCTCTCAGGCGGTTGGTGGACACTGAAGATGAGCTCAGTGATATCCAGTCAGACTCAGTGCCATCGGAGGTGCGTGATTGGCTGGCCTCCACCTTCACGCGTCAGATGGGCCTGATGCTGAGGAGGACTGAGGAGAAGCCGCGTTTCAGGAGCATCGTCCATGCGGTGCAGGCTGGAATATTCGTTGAAAGGTGCAGTCATGACCCGTAGATTATCTGTGCTTTAATTCTTGAGGCGTCTGTAGTAATACACGCGCGCACACACACGCACAAACACTGGCTTCAATTTTAACGTAGCTAAAGGTAACCATAACAAAAAATATATCAATACTGACAATGTTCCCAAATAAGGACCAAGAAAACATCCCCACGGGGTCAGTTTTGACAGATATGTCTCATGGGGACATTTGATCTGCTCAGTTCCTCAAAATCTAAACCACGCAGAGACACATGGCCCCTACACACACATTTTTTCTCTGTACCATTAGTACACACACTGATGTATTCTGTTCCACGCCAAGCTTAATAATGCTGTTTCAATGTGAGTTGCAGTGCTCTGTCTTCCTGAAGGACACCTTAACTTGCCTGAGCACTTCCAAATGCCTCTCTGGAATCTCATTATATCTCAATGCATTGGGCACAGAACGAGTCAGTGAGCACATATGCACTATACATCATCCACAGTCAGACAGGTCTGGAGAACTGCAATCACTTTCCAGTAGACCAACTCTTTAGCAGCTCTCTCCAGGACCCGGGCCTATCAGCACTTAGCGCTTCAGTAAATTTCACCTCAATCTATTTCAGATTGCACTACAAGAAAGAGGCAAAACAATGTATTGTAAAACAATGATACAGAATTGTCAAAACACAATATAAAAGCCCTTGAGCTTGTCTTCAGTTTATGTTTGGATTGTTTTGAACATTATGTAGAGTTTGGTGTACACTGGTGGAATACGGGCAGCAGTAGGTGTTCAGGTCAGTCGGTGTCGTTTAACTGAAATTTTTATCCCGCCCTAACAGGATGTATCGCCGTACCTCTAACATGGTGGGTCTGAGCTACCCTCCAACTGTTATAGCTGTACTTAAGGTAAAACACACACTCACACAATCACACACACACACACACACACACACACACACACGCATGCACACACACACACATCCCTGCACACACACACACATGCACACACACACACACACACACAAACACACAAATAACCAAATGACCTTCTCTATCTACCAATATTCTTGATTCAGAGTAAAAACACACACGTAACTTCAACAGAAACACTGATATTACTCCACATACATGCAACTGACTCTTGCTTGTTTATGTATGCAAGAAAGTTAATACTCTAAAAACAATGAGCCATGATTTGTTTGGTTTGTTTTTGTTCACAGAATGTAGATAAATGGTCATTTGATGTATTTGCGCTGAATGAGGCAAGTGGAGATCACGCATTGAAATTCATATTCTATGAACTTCTGACCAGATATGATCTCATCAGTCGATTTAAGGTAAGGAGATCTACTCTGACACCAAGCAGCTATGCTCTCTTCCCACTGTGCTGAATCATAGTCTTGTGGCTTCAGTAAATTGGATTCAATATACTTGTCTGTGTGAAGGTTGGTTGTATTATGATAACAGTGTAATATTGTTTCTCTCAGATCCCCATCTCTGCGTTGGTGTCATTTGTGGAGGCTCTGGAGGTGGGCTACAGCAAGCATAAAAACCCCTATCACAACTTAATGCATGCGGCTGACGTCACACAGACTGTGCACTACTTACTGCTGAAAACTGGGATGGTGGTAAGTGGAAAAGACTTTCTACACACACCCACACACACACACACACACACACACATACACACATGCCCGCACTCGCACACACACACACACACACACGCACACAGACACACACGTGTTTCAGGTATTTGCTGGGATCAGTCTGCAGATCTGAAGATGATTTCAAGCATCTTTTTTCAAGACTGATACCAAATAGTTTTCAAAAACACATGTTCTGAGAATATCTTTTTCTTGGAATTCCTATTTTGAATGTCTGTTGGTTGAATGGAATTAAATTATGTGAAAGGACTGGCAGAAAAGAACTTTCAGGTTTTTTTTTTTTACTCCTTTCATGAATAAATTTTATTATCACTGAAAATAGAGAGTGTATTGCCAGTATGGAAAGTAGACATATATGCTTTCTCTCATGTGCAGCTGTATCTTTTTGTCATAACCAATTCCAGCAACAAGGTGTTTATTATATGCTGTAACACAAATAAATTATGCTAAAGAAATAGCAAAGATATGTAGACGTCCCTGTAATTTACAAATGCAGGAAAAAATTCAAATATTAGTTCCAGTCAGTTTTTAAATATGCAGTTATTTTAGTGTAATTTTATTATTCATTCATTTTTTATTCATTTAAGACGTATCGACCCGTTACACTTTTTCTCTGCTTCCCTGAAGTGCATTTTCTTTTCTTTTTTACTTTTTTTTTCATCTTCTCTTTTCTTTTTCTGGTTAATGGCTGAGCTGTGTTTGAGTACCCTGCTCACCTTCCAAACCTCTCTTTGTTTGTTTAATCATGTTTATTTAATAATGTTACTGCGAGAGCTTGTCAACAGCGTGTGTTCGATGGGCAGTGCCCTCAGCATAAATGCATTAGAGAGAGGCCCTGAGGCCAGAGAGAGACCAGTACCCCATCCATCACGGTCTCCCCTCCAGACCGCTTTAAATCAGCATGCTACTGGTCATTCATATTACCACTAGACGACAACCTGCATTCACACACATTCTGTTAGGCTGTTGCTGATAATTTAATGATATGCTCAACACATCAGTCAGAGAAATCGATTAGGGTTTCCTTTCCTTTCTCAATATACCGCACTCAGAAACACACACAAACACACACACACACACACACATACATACATACACACACACACAAAGAACAAAACCTAAAAGAGCTATTAAGAGGTAAACATTATGCCTCTATATTTTATTTGATTAATGAAGCGTCAAATTGTGAGTGAAAAAAAAAAAAAAGTTCCCTGTGCAGTTTTAGATGCAGTCATGACTCATTCTTAAGGTTGTCACTTCATACTCTCAAAACATTCAGTGCTATAACTGGCAGTGGTTTGCGGCATCATTTTAATGGGTTATTAATTTTTAACACGAAATTCACAGAGATTTGCACAGGCTTTTCCACCGTGTTTCTTGGTGCTGACAGAGTCATAATACAGACTGGAAAATCCAACTGACTGGAGATAAAAGGTTCAGCTAATGAGGTGTACAGAATTTAGTCTATGGCCTTATCTGTACAAAACGACTGAACTCTCTCCACTGCTTTGCTGTGACCCCATCATTCCCGTCCTGTCTTAAACAGTCTTTTTAAATGGCAGCTCTCTTATCTGTTGTCTCTTTTTTTATGGAACATCTCTGTGCTAATTTCCTGTCTTTTCCTTTCCTCCCCTCCCCGTTCCTCCCCTCTCCTGTCCTCTACATCTCTTTTATGTCTTTCTTGTCCTTTACTCTCCTTCCGGATCCTCATGCTCTCTCGTTCTCTCCTGCTCTTCTGTCTCTCCTTTCTGTCCGTAGCACTGGTTAACAGAGCTGGAGATTTTTGCTATGATCTTTGCTGCTGCTGTCCATGACTATGAGCACACCGGGACCACAAACAACTTTCACATCCAGACAAGGTAAAGGCACCGGGGGGGGGGGGGGGTGAGGGGGTGGTGGGGGGGGGGGGGGGGATCAGAAGAGCAGAGGTGAGTCATTCATCAATATGCTCTGTCAGGGCTTCAGTTCCAGACAGGTCTACAGCCTGCAGTCACAACTGGGAAACAAGACAAAAAACCCCCTCCTAAAAAAAAAAAAAAAAAAAAAAAAAGAAACTCACAGGGAAAAAATTTGCTCACTTTTTTGGCAACGAAGACCCCTCCATCACGCCCACTCCCTGATTTAGCTTTCCAAATGTATCGAATCATTAAAATGATCTAATTAGATAATTACCCATTATATCACAGTTGCAGACATAACGTACAGCGTGTCGTTTGTTTGTTTAATTGTTTCTTATGAGTTGATTGCAACAGAAACGAATTGATTACCATCACAAACCGATGTGACATGGAAGCGCATGCTGAGACGTGCTCTTACGAAACCAATGGCATGACACCAGTGACTGAGTCATTACTTTAATGAAACATTACATAGTCTCACTCACTCTGTGTCATCCGGATTTGCCTGAAGGTCAGACACAGCCATTCTGTACAATGACCGCTCTGTGCTGGAGAGCCATCACGTCAGCGCGGCATATCGCCTCCTGCAGGACGACGATGAAATGAACATCCTCTACAATCTCTCCAAAGATGACTGGAGGTACGTGAGGAAAAGGGTTTTTTTTTTTTTCCTTCTCTCTGGCAAAACAGATGAAGCCATTACTGCGCTGGACCCTAAAGTCACCGATATATCATCTTGCCCATGCCGCTTTTTAGCCCTGGTTTACCAGCTGGGGAATGGGAGAAACCAAGCAAAGATGAATGATGATTATTCAAGCTAAGGCGCAGATAGATTCTGTTTATAAATCTATTTTCGGAAATTTCTCAGATTCAATAGAAGGTTTCATTATTTCTCCAGTACCGCTTGAATGTTAGTTATTGACTGTTTGTTATGTTGTTGTGCTGAATGGTTGGATATCCTGATTCAGAGAGTTACGAGCATTGGTGGTGGAGATGGTACTGGCCACAGACATGTCCTGTCACTTTCAGCAAGTCAAGGCCATGAAGAACTTTCTACAGCAGCCAGAGGGGTGAGAAATGCCTTCATGTCTATGTCTGTGTTTATGCCTCTCAGGGTATTTCATTTTTATCAACTTGTTTATTTACTCTGTCCCTCTATACTCCAAACAGACATATATAGCACTTTTGTCATAATACCTCTTTTGTCAGATAAAATTCTGTCATCGTTTACGCTTAAAGCTTGTTGCGCTAGGAATGCAGGCATGTCTCTATAAAAAAAAATGTACACAAATGTTTCTCTGCTTTTGATCAACATTTAAGAAACCACTGTAAGAAGCATTCACAGAGTTTTTATTTTACTCCCTGTAATATCATGCCCATCATAAAAACCAAATTGTTTTTATGAATTAACACTGGTGTAAGAATGTTGCGTGTGAACAATACACAATACGCATGGCAGTGTGTGAATTACCTCAGGGGTAACCGATGATGGAGGGAAAGGAATTCTGTGTCTAACGACATCACTTTTCCAAAAGGGACATAGGAGACCATAAAACCCAGATGAATCTCTGCTGATGAAACAGCATTCTACAACAAACCCAGAGTTAGATTTCTGCTGATTACTATAGTCTGTAATCCCAAAGTCTTGCTGACTCTGGGAAACAGATTTATATTATTTCTTAGCCAGAAAACACTGGAATTCATCAATCCCAAAACTGAGGACTTGTAGAAACTATGACTTGTAAAACACAGAGAGTGAATTATCACTTAATAGGTCCAAATGAGAAATGGGAAATCACTATTGCCAGCAGCCAGCGGCCAGAACACTGGAGCTCAGTAATAAATGAGACCCAGGAAATGATATTTTATATATATATATATACACAGTAGGTGATTTGTTATTCTTTTTGACGGGGGAGATAGCCCAATGGTGACTGACACCACTCTATATAGTATATATAGGGGAATGGCAGGTTAACAAGTGGGATGCATTTTGGGCATTTTGCTAAAGGAGGATGGCATTGCCCCTATATACTATATAGAGTGGTGTCTGAATATACACATACATATACATATACACACACACACACACACACACATATATATATATATATATATGTGTGTGTGTGTGTGTGTATAAGTTTGGTGATATTTAAATTTAATGTTGAAATGAACTGAAACAAACAAGCTAAACTGAACTAAACAAAAAGAAGCAGATGTGTGAGTAGTGTTTACAGAGTGAGCCTAGTACATTGTCATTAGCCAGCCTTAGGCCAAATGCCCCAGAGATATCGTTTTGATCTGTAACTAACTCACAGTGTAAACAGAGAAATGAGTCATACCTATCATACACTGTTTGCTTAAAGAAAAGAAAAAACTGCTACAACCCATATGTTCAGAGGTTATGTAAGGTCAGATATACTTTACTGATCAAATCAGTTCTCACTGTAGAGACAGAAATTGTTATTTATGTTTGTGTGTGTGTGTGTGTTTGTGTGTGTGTGTGTGTGTGTGTGTGTGTGTTGCTCTCTCACAGGATTGATAAATCTAAGGCTCTGTCTCTGCTGCTACACACTGCTGACATCAGTCATCCAGCTAAGAACTGGGACCTACACCATCGCTGGACCATGTCCCTCTTAGAGGAGTTTTTCAGACAGGTCGGTCTATTGTATCAGTGTGTGTGTGTGTGTGTGTGTGTGTGTTTGTGTGTGTCTGTCTGTCTACATGCAGGAGTAAACCAAAGCACAATGTGTAAATGCAGATATTCAGAAGTCATTATTAAAGATATTCAAAAGTCATTATTAAAGATATTCAAAAGTCATAATGCACGCTGTATCTCTGAAAGAAAGATATTTCGTTAATTCTGTCAACAGCGTAGTTAGAATGATGTCACTGAAATTTACTGCAGCTAGAGACAGATTAAACTTAACATTTATAGCTACTAAAACAGGAGGGTGCTGCTACTTAATTCACATACATATTTCCTTCAAGAGATGAAATACTCACTCCAACAGCATGTGCCCAGGGTGTAATTTCAATATATAAAGTAATGTAGGATTGACAGGCAGCAAAACATAATTACATAATTTGCTCATTTTTACAATTCTTAATCATTCATTATTTGAAAACTGTGTCTTAAAATGGCTTAAAAGTAGACATAGTCATTTTAATTGCTCACGCATTCTTTTGTTATGAAAATAACTTTTAATGGATGCAATGGATGTCACAGGAAAACAGTGGATTACAGGTTGTACTGGTTATACATATTTATTAAATTATCTGTAATTACTGAAACATTTCAAGCTCAATTTTTTAAAAAAAAAAATCTTTTACCGTCATGTCTCACACAGTATTTCAAAGTTTGTCTGCTTTTGTTTGACTCCTCATTAGCTTGTTAGCTTGTTAGAGTTTGAACTCTTTTTTGCAATTAATCGTCCTGATTTGAATATTCGTCTGACATTATCTCATTACTTGGCATGGCCAGGCTGAGTCCAGTCTAATGAAATGGTCTGAGTTTACTTATGTTACCCACACTGATCTAGGTCTTGACAGCATCTTTATTTTATTGAATATTTATTGCTTATCACATATATTTTACACAGCTGTTTATACGAGGCAAGTGGTCCGACAAACAAACTGGTAATATAACCTGTGTCAGATCTGATGTTTTCTTATCCTGTCTCATTTGGTGAGACAATCAGCAAGGCGAAATGAGAGGCGTCTGTGACTCACTCAGAGTGCCTCTTTAATGGTGTTTTTATTGTTTCGCTGTGAGAGACTCTAAACGAAGCTCAGACAGGGTCTGTCGCCTATTTCGTCTCTGGTGTGTCTGTCAGGATGTTTTAGGCTAAATCTGCCCTGGCAGGAAGAGAGAGGGTAAACAACAGCAAAAGTGTTTTGTTCTGTGTCATATAGACTGAATGAGACAGCAAAAAAACACAAACATCAGCTAATGAATGATGGAATGAATCACAGTTATATTCCTCTGATTCTTCTTATAATTGTCTCTATCAAGAAAGTGTGTGTGTGTGTGTGTGTGTGTGTGTGTGTGTGTGTGTGTGCGTGCACATGCGAATATGTGTGTGTGAATGCAATTATACACATTTTATTTGTGTATGTAAGCCTTTGCACACAGATACAGCATAATATGGTAAAATGTCGTTATGTAAATTTACTGTGATGTTGTGTCCTCACATGGATGTATAATTCCACAGGCTTTGGATTCTGCATATGCTAAATGGGGTCTCTACTTTGTATGTGCAGGGTGATAAGGAGGCTGAGCTAGGCTTACCTTTCTCACCACTCTGTGACCGCAAATCAACCATGGTCGCCCAGTCTCAGATTGGTAAATCAAACCACTCACTTCAGAATCTCATCCAATTACTTCGTCTCATCTCTGTAGGCTGTAGTTTGCCATTTGAAGAAGTTAACCTTGGTGTGTTGTGACACAGCATGAAGGAGCGGAAAGCTGTGCTCATTCATATGTCTAGTAATGTTATAAACTCTCTCTTACTCCAGGGTTTATCGATTTCATCGTGGTCCCCACGTTTACTGTCCTGACCGACATGACTGAGAAGATTGTCACTCCTCTCATTGACGAAGCCGCCCACTCTGGCCTGGCGGGCTTCCGCAGATCAAGGTCAGGTTTGTTCTGTTGTTTCATTGTTGTGAAGGAGTCCCAACTGACATGGTTTTTTTTTAATGTATTTTATTCAATTAGATATTTCAGATTAAAACTACCCCTGATCTTTGCTCTTCCAACAGTATTAAACAATAGTATTTGTATTTCTGAACAGTTAAATAAATATGTTTATGCATCAAGACCTTTATGTGCATTGGTAAGCAAGCAGATTTGTGGTTACATATTTAACCAAATTTTCAGCCTCTTTGGTAAAGACACACAGATATCAATACATCAATCAGAATAATAATTAAATAAGTGGAACTAACAAATAAGTGGAACTATCAGATCAGTTAGGCCAATTAAAGGTCTGAGTATACTCACATTACCAGGACTGATCTAAGGCAACTGCTTGCTAGCACTCTCCAGTCTCCCTCGTCCTGTAAGTAGAGGATGAGTCCCAACGGGTTACCTCTGTCTTCACTGACACAACGGGCCTTGAGAGTGCTTGTCAGTCTTCAACGTTATAAAGTCATGACTCTGAATATACATACCTTTATGTACACTTCTGTAATGCCTGTTGGCCTATGAGATACGGTAATCCCTAAAAGCATTTCTCTAGACACTTCTTCTCCATATGCGAAGCACTTCTTGTGCTGTAGTTGTAACTCGCTCATTCACTCACTCACGTGTGGCTAACTCAAGTGTGTTGATTCTGAGGGGAGGTTTGCTGACCCTCTAAATATTAGAACTGGGTAATACAGCCCCTCAAATTAAATGCAGTTCTTTGAAAAGAAAAAACATGTCCTCTTGAAGAACTGTAAAGTTTTTTATTGACATTATAATCCTCATTGGAATGGAAGTTGGGTAATGTTCTCCTGCATCTTCACCTCTATTCTCTTTAGACTCTCCCTTGTGTTCGATCACCTCTCATGGCCCATACAGATTCGTTAGGAATTATCGGCAAATTAGTTTGACAGTTAGCACAAAGATGGATGCAATTAAGACATGCTTTATCAACTTTAATTAGCTAAAACGAAACCATTTTGGGGTAAAAGTTTTTAACTGTTGCTGATGTAACAACGCCCTTTTCTGGGTTGCTCACAGTTACCAAAAAGCAATATCCAGATATACTGTTAGCTAAGCAGTTAAACTACGTATGGTTGTAACAGCCGGGCATTGACTTTGCTAATTGACTTTGCTCTCTTTTCACTTTCTTGTTTATCAATGTCTAGGCGAGGCAAAAATTAAGATTTTACTTTCAGGACCAGGGAAAAGGAAATAAGTAAATGTACAAAATAGCCAGCAACCACTTTCATCACAACACTGCTGTTAAAAAATGGAACATCTTCCACACATGTTATGAAGTGGGACAGACTTGAGATTACTCCTATAGAAATGCCCCACTCAGATTGATGTCCTTGAGCTAGACTGTGAAGACGAACACTGGCAAATCACCGGGGGTGCTATGTATGAGTGGTGCCTCACATCTATGACACCGTGTGTCCTTTTTCAAGTATCTTCATATGTACGAGTGACAATACATCTGTTTATATCTTAAGCATGAAAATAAACAACTGGTACAAGACAATTTTATCTAACAACCACCTCTAACAACCAGTCTCTAATTTTTTAATGCTGGTTTTAGTCATAACATATTTGGAATACGATATTTGTATTATAATAGATTTCATTTTTCAAGAATATTTCAGTAGTATGTTTCACAAACCTTATTAGGCACTGATATTTCATTCTTATTCATGTATTGTCAAAGATGTATTTCTTAAATAAGTTGACTCTCTCTCTCTCTCTCTCTCTCTCTCTCTTTCTCTCTCTCTCTTTCTCTCTCTCTCAGTCTGAGTAGTTTAAGTTCAGCGGACGCTAAGCGTGGCAGTGTAAACAGCACGGGGTCAGACACCAGTGCAGCTCATAACTGTTCCTTGCTGGCCGTTGACCTGAAGAACTTCAAGGCTATCTGGAATGAGGAGGTCTACCAGAACAGGGAGCGGTGGAAAGCACAGGCAGCCAAAGGTGCGTGGAGAGAACTAGTGGCGCGTTTACTTTCCTTAGATTCAATTTGTCAATCTTGATTTTAAAAATGTCAATCTCCTTACCACATGTCCTCTAAAAGTTAATGACAAAAAACGAGAACTTTAATGAGAGTGAGGTCCTCAACAAAAAAGGGCAATTCAGCAGTTTAAGAAGTTCAGGCAGCTCAGTTCTGACATAAAAGCTACTATTTAAGCAAGTAAACTTTAATACCCCGCTACGTGAACGATCACAGAGACAGAGGAGAAAGCCAAGCGTGAGGCAGAGGAGTTGGCCCAGCAAGCAGAAACTGTGGGGGAGCAAACAGAGCCTGGACAGCCAGGAGGACCAGAACTGGAAGGTGAAGAGAAAGGGGAATCAGATCCTGAAGGAATTAATGGATCACCCAACCAGAGCTCTCACGACAGCATGACAGAGACCAGACAGAGTAACCAGCAACTACACAATGGTAGGCCAGAATTAAAAAAAAAAACAAATAGAAGCAATCATTATCAGCTCAGTCACATGTTGGGAGCCACTTGAATATGCATATGGTTCAGGAGTTTTTGGTGACCCACTACGCAGTGACAGCGTAATGTGTGTGTTATGAAGTATGTTTATAGATTGCATACAACAACACTGCCTCCTAGTGGTTGTTTTGTGGTACATGATAGTGGTGGTCAGAACAACCCTGGCTAAAGCACATGAGAATTGTATAACTGATCTCTCTCTCTCTCTCTCTCTCTCTCTCTCCCTCTCTCTCTCTCTCTCTCTCTCTCTTTCCTCTCTATCTATTTCTGTTTTCTGTTTCTGTTTCTGTCTTTTGCACTGTCTGTCTCTCTTACACACACACACACACATACACTGTGCATCTAAACTAGTGTTTTGTTACTTTTTTCATCTTGTTGACAATCCTTTTTTTTAACTGTTTGAAATGAAAAACAGGAGAGGTATCAGAAGAAGCCTCTTCACCAGAGGGCGAGGACAACATGAGTAAAACAATCAAAGGTAAATGAAAAACACCTTTTTAATGCTTTCAGTCCAGTTCAAGTCACACATCACTTCTATATCACTTTGAGGCACAGATTCCGTATGCTGCTACTGTGCTCTGTCTTTGTTGTATCTAACAGTACAACCACCTTTCAAAAGAAATCATTTGTCGTCCTTCACAGAGCCTGAAGATGACTAAGATGAATCACCATAGGCCTGGCACTGAGTTACTACGATGTAACCTTACATCTAGCTGCTCTCCAGTTCCAAGGGCCCTGTAATTGGACTACACTGCGCCCTCTAGAGGACGTTGCAAGTCCTTACACCATTTTCTGTACAGCCTTCCTTTGCAAAGCATTTTATTTGTTGTCGTTCTCTAGTGGCTGAACACTTGCTTCAGGTTTGACCATTTGATGGAAGTTTTGACTTGAAGCATGCAATGTGATTGGACAGCAGCTATTGAGCCACATGATCCAAGCCCTGGTTTATCCATCTGATTCAGCTCAAATCTGCAATTATTGCCATGAAGATGAATGAACAGAAAATCAACTTGACAACAGGATCTATTTTATTTTACCTCCTGCCGTGTGTTGTGCATCTGTTGGGCTGTAACTGCGCACAGCCGTAACTGTGTCTTCCTTTGTACCTCCATTTTCTTTCTTTCTTTCTTTCTTTCTTTCTTTCTTTCTTTCTTTCTTTCTTTCTTTCTTTCTTTCACCCTTAATCATTTTCATTCATTTTCATTTTCTATTAAAGCTGACATTCATTTCACCTAATTTTGTTTGTTTATTTTCATGTTGTTTCGTTTTTTCATTTTTCTTTGTCTTATTTCTACCTGCCTTTTCCAACTCTTTGAACCGAACTGAAAAGCCCTCTCGGTACAGGACAGCCATGGATAGCCCATCCTCTTTTCCAGCAGGGTGTACTGTCTGTAGCAATGACAACAAAAAGCTGGACTTGTTTTTGGGAAAGATGCAACTAAACATTTCACTGCAGTTGCGTTTTCTTGTTTCATATTTGACAAATTTCTGTTTCAACTCATTGTTTGTGTGTATATGTACCACTAACCTCCTGTAGAACTGTGTCTGGTTTTTTTTATATATATATATATATATATATATTATTTCTGTTCACGTATATGACACTGTGCTCCAACACATAGTTCTGTATGGCTCTGCAGTGGAACAGTCCATTCAACGAGTCACCTCAAATGTAAGTGACTTTTCTCAGAGTTACTCTGAATTTCTCACTCCTTCCAAAATACTTCATATGCATACAAAGGGGTTCAATGCCATTCAGTTAGACATTCGTTTAAACAGCAGTTTTCATTGTTCCAAAGGTTCAAATGTTTATCTATGCCTCTCGGCTTGGAATAGGGAATAATCTTTTGGAGCTGTGTTGATTTAAACGTGCGCTTTAAAAAGACATGGTGAGAATCAGTAACATTTCAATAGAACTGGACGCTGTGAGTTTTGCGCTAGCAATTGTTTGGTTGCATTGTCAAATCCGTAAAAAAAAAAAAAAAAAGTTCATAGGGGACGCAGTTATAATATTCAAATGAATGTGTTTACGTATTAATGCTGTATATTGACACATCAGCGATTAAGTCCAATCTTTCATATGAGAGAAAAAAAAATATTTGGAGTGTCAGTATTTCCTAATTATTCTTGCTGAGATATCTCTGTGTAGTGCACCCTGGACTTGATAGCTTGGCTGCAGATTTCTCCAGTAGCGTGCAATGTTCAGCAGCTTTGCATAGTCTAACGATACTCTCAGTCTTCTGCTTGGCTACACATGCCCGTTTTGAAACTGTCTTTATCCTAGTTCAAATTATTATACTGTGCAGTTTTACAGACAGTCTTACTGAATGAGAAAACGTAACTCTTCCTGTTAAGGGAACAAAGGAAGGGGACACAAATGAATCTTTCATAATGATAAAGTATATAATTAATGAATTATTATGAGCATGGAATGTAATAATTAGATCAGATCCTACACTGTGCATACTCTGGTTTCTATTTACCTGTAATATCTTGTATCCAGTACACTTTAGATCACACAACATTAGCAGGTTTATTCCTCTTGCCTGAAATGCCTCTTATTCATAATCACATATCCTCCTGAGTGTATGAATGCTCTGTGTTTTCTACAGGCCTCTTATTCCTGTCCCTTCTCCCCCAAGGGGAATGCGTAGAAATGAAACACATTTCTAGATATTTTAATCATTATTCACATTTCGCGACAGGAAGAATATGAATGTTTCAGTAGTGTTAGTAAAAGTTTTGCGCGGGGTTCTCTAAATGAGAAACGCAGTAATTGCATTTTCATGACTAAGTGCTCCGGCTAAGAATGTGTAAATAAGTGGAAAAAAAAAATATTGTGATTGATTTACTCTATGTTTCTCCATGTTAAGAAATGTTTGATTTTTTTTTTTTTTTTTTTGATGGGTGAGAATGGATTTATGTACAATTCATGTGTGTATATTTACTTTCAAAGTGTAAAAACAACCAACCATAGGCACTTACCATGAATTCTGTAATATATAAATATGGAATGAAAAAAAAATATCAGCACAGAGGTCAAAGAATATCTCAATATTGTTTTTTTTTTTAATATTATTTGGCAGAATTTGTAAAAATTGTTTTATTACTTCTGAAAATGTTTGTTTAATCCATATCGGCAGTTTTTCTGATCACATTCATGTTTATCTGGACAGCTCAAAGGACTGTTTGTTTTGGTTCCAGTCCTGCAATGACATTTGATCCAACCAATCAAGGGTCTGAGCAGCATAACTGACCAACCAGATGAGACGTCTTTAGTGCAAGGCTAGAGCTTTTTTTTTTTTTTTTCTTTCCAGTGGGTCACCTGTGTCTGGGTTGGGAAGGAGAGCTTTAGGGCCATCCAGTAGTTGTAAACTGAACTCCATCACTGAATGGGACTCTGGGGGACTTAGACAGAGTTAAGGGTCATACTCAAGTACTCAATGAGGGAATGGAGGAAACTCCAGTCTCTTATTACTGAGTAGGTCGACTTTTGCCGAATTATTTAATTATTTTCTGCCACAATCAGAGCCGATAAGGTCTTTGGCATGTTTCTGGAGGCGAATGTTAGCATCCTTATCCAAATATAAGTCCCCTCTCAGTGTTTGCATATTCACACACTTTAAAGTCCAGATTCTTATTCATTAAATGACCTCTATTCTCTGTCCTTGAAGCAAGAAAGCTACGACTGAACAAAGAGAGGAATTACACTTGTGTAATAATATCGGAAAGATTTTTGATTTCCTTTGACCGTTTCTTTGTTTGCCGTTCATTCAAACACATTTTGTACATTTAGGTGAGATGTGGACACGGGTTTCTGCCCACTGGACGGGTGATGGTTTTCTGTTAATGTTTGTATGTGAGGTCACAGTGCAGACAGTGCAGTTCTCATTGCATCCCACTGTCATGTGTGGTTCGTTCGTGTCTTTCTGTTTCTTTTCGTTGTGGACTCAGAGATATGTCGAGAGACTGTGGCGTCTGCCTGCATACTCTGTGACTGCACAGCCGTGACAATAAACATGAACTCAAAGGGCTCAGAACAAGCGTGATTGTCCTCATTTCAAAAGCTGAGTGAGTAGGTGACATCACTTAACAAAGAGCAATGCTTGCATCAAACATTAACTGACTAGATAAATGTGCGGTACATTGTTCTTTATTTTATGTCTGTTTTAGGGGAAGGTTTTGGCTTTCTTTCTCAGTTTCATAAAGCACCACTAGATGTCACTCTAACAGTGAAGGTGTTACTCGAGTAGTGAATTTTGTACTTGCATAGCTACTGTCCTTAATACCTATTTTTGGTTTACAGAAATCTTAAATTATGTCACTCTCTGAAATATAACCATACATTTTAAGCCTAAAGCTGAATTTACATGGATTGTATCAAGAGATGAATTGACTTAAAAATATTCAAGCTTCAAAAACAACTTCTCACATGTGAAATTTTCAAAAATGGTGTGTTCTCTTCTTCTTCTTCTTCTTCTTCTTCTATTTTTTTTTATGCAATCTTTGTTCATAGTGATGGTAGTTACTCTGAGTTCACACTGTAGGCAGCCAGTGTATGTATCTAACAAAACTGATACAGAATTGATTTCTCATTGTATGTGTGTTTGTGTGCGTGAGTTCAGGCGTGTGTGTTTGTGTGTGTGTGTGCATGTCTGCTGCGTGATTTTAGCTGTGTTCTAAAGTTTCCTTTCTAGCGTTCTGTAGTAATGTATTGCTGGATTCAGAGTCATTAGTGCTCAGAGAGGGCCACTGCAGGGGAGGCACAGACGTGCAGCACTTTCTGGCATTTACAGATGTTTGCGTTTAATGATTCTGTTGCTATGGGTGTGTCTTGGGGAAGTCATCATCAATCCTCAGGTAAAACATCTGTGCAGATATGGAAACCCTGCAAACTATCAGATACATATCAGACATATCAGATTCAGCACACACGAGTCTGAATCTGATATGGTTTTCAGATGCTCACAGTCTTTAATGAGTGAAAGGCTGAAATAGGATCTTTGAAGACAATTGTTATTATGGTTTTATTATAATTATATTATAGTACAGAAATGATTGACTCTGCAAGTTTATTTATGATGCCATGTACGAATGAACAGCAGTTTAGAGTCAGAAACAATTTATTTTCTCCCCTTGTGCAGTTCTTTGAAAGCATAAATGATAGACTCAAAATGCTTATCCTCATAAAATGTCATCGCTTTTGAAAACCAATACCTCCTTAATGATTTAGAACCACAATGTCTTTATGTGAGTACTTAATATGCATGCAACAAACACATACGCACAAACACAGGCACACACACACAGGCACACACACATAATCACACAGAACCAGAGCGATTTAGTCCCATGAAAAATGAGTAATCAGAGCGGGTTTCTCAAGTCAATTTGAAGAGCTCCATCTACACAGAGATGAGCTAAATAAACTGGAGCACACTAGTAGCGTGTAGCACTGCCAGTCCAACTGGAACAAAGCCCAACACATGATGAGGCAAGTTTCTTTTTTTTCATCTGTACCCTGAGCTCTGCATCACTGCCACCTTACATTGGCACAGTGACAGCCTCAAAAGGGCTTTCAGAGAGATAGGGCCACAAGTTCCTGCCAAATATGACACCCCTACTGACACATGCACACACTGACAAAGACAGAGGGGGCGGTCCAGAGACCCCAACAGGGCAATAGGAATATCACAGTCATTAACCCTGAATTCATAAAGCTGTTTTAAAATGAAACAAGCTAAGACGTTTCTGTCTATTTGAGTTACATTCACAGTACATTTTCAGAACTGTTACATTCCTGTCAAAAGTGAATATCTAAATATTGGGTTCAGCTGAACTGAAAATCATATAGAAATACATTAGAAATCCTGCAAATGTATATTGAGGTTTGTTGACAATTCTGAAACATCAGCAAGGAGCATGGAACCCTACATGACGTATTCTAAGAAATATGCTGGAACATTCTCAAGTCACAACAAATTAAGTTCTCCAACATCATGCCTTCTGACTCTATGCTTTTAAAACAAACAAACAAACTAACAAATAAACTTTAACCTGAGTTTTTGTCAGAAACAATAAAAGACCAGACTTACAGCAACGGCTGCAGCAGTGTAAACAGCAACTTAGTTCTGAAATTACATGATTAATCTTTCATATGGTACCTAATTCATAAAACATGCAAATAATATGTATACATAATTATAAACAATTCAAATAGAAGACACTGTGACTAATCTGTCCTAATTACACCATGCACATGCTAAAATGGAATTAAGATTGTAATTTTTGAAGTTAAATTTTTTGCCAAATAAATTCACAGTTACAATTCCATTTAAATACATCATCATCATCCATAATATTGGTTAATAATTGCCTTGAGGATTTAATCATCGTTATATAAGGACATATTGAACAGGGAGTAACCGATCATCGCTTTAAGCACAGAGTGAACTCAAAAGATTGTCTTCTCCTTTTTAGTAACAGATTGTTTCTGCTGGATTGATACTTGCAAGCAATCTGTCTTCTGAATGTGATATTTTGCCTGAGGCAAAACATGATGATACCTCTTGTCTCTGTTTTCCCTTTCTGAAATCTAACCAACAACATATTTACCTTATACATTTTTAAAAGCAAATAAATAATTCATAGTTCCATTTCAAAACCATTAGCATAACTGATTATTTCCACTTCAGTTGTTAATCTGTTAATTTTCTTTCAGTGAAAGAATGCGGTATTCACTTATCCATTTGTTTAAATTCAGAATGTATGCATTTACTCACAGATTTCAGTAAAACTGAGACTCTCTGATCCCTAAATCCTAGCAGTATAAGCATCACATAACTAGATTCGTCCTTAATGGAAGTCCTCAGACAAAATAACTGAATATTTCTAGAATTGGAGATAGCTGTTCCTCTTTCTTTGTATATACAGTTATTCAATCTGTAGTGAAATTAGTACGAGAAACCAGTGTGTGAGAGAACAGATATAAGTGAAAACGTGTAAGATTTGGAAATATTTTGGACATTTTTTGACACTGTATGAAAATGAACTGAATTAAACCCGGAGAGAGGGAACTGGGCGCGGTAATGGGAAACTCTTTGGGTAATGGTGAATAGTGTGGCGATTGTAACTTTCTCCTTACACCTTTTCTTCCATCTGAGGATCCACCTGCGCAGACTGGGACAGGCAGCATATGGGCCATGTAATTGGCAAGAACAGCACAGCTGCAGGATGCAGCTCCAAGCCCAGGGTTTCCCTAATAACTCCGACAAACACTGTTAGATACTCAGAGCTCGGCGACTGACAAGACACTCTGTGTTAAAGACTCCTGTTCCTGCTATAGAAAAATGATTCTACATTAACAGACTTCACATGGCTCAGCCACAGCGAAGTTACAATGTCTCAAAGGAAATTCTTCTAGATGAACCAAAGAATTCAATGAAAACTAAGTGCTAACTAAGACTTGAATATTGACTTTAAAAACTAACGGGACAATTTGAAAATACAAATCATTTTTATCGGGTATGACACACTGTATGTCACTGTAGGTTAACTTTTTAATATTTTGATTTAAAAAAAAAACCATATGTTTTTTCTTTTCACCACATACCTGCATTTTAAGAGAAGGCCTGCAACAAAATCCCTTTATTCTGTATTAGTTCTGTAAATATGCTATGTCTCCACGCTTATGATCTATTCCTCTTAATGCTAAAACTGAAAGATCATGTTGGTACATAATGACACCTAGATCAACTATTTCTGAACAAGGTCTTCAGCAAAAAAGGGCAGAAATGTCCATAAGAGCTGAGAGTTTATCCTTCATAGCTCATAGTCACCAATGATTTAAAGATACTCCTAACCTAGAATAGAACAGAATAGAATAGAATAGAATAGAATAGAATAGAATAGAATAGAATAGAATAGAATAGAATAGAAAAAAACATAAGTAAATACCATTCTACTGGTGTAATGTAACAGAGGGGTCGTGTCAACATATTAATTACAAGGAAGCAATTTTCAAAAAGGAGCCATTTGCCAACAAGCATATACCTCCCCTTTAAACAATAATCGGTTACACTTTACTTGGATAGTATGCCCACAGAGGGTTTATAGAGTACATGTGATGATTCAAGAACATACGTACATATGTTCAGAACAGTTTAGTTGAACTTTGACTACGGTTAGAGTTAGGATTAGAGTTAGGGTTGAGGTCAACCTATGCTATACAAATGTTCAATAGACTAATGTATATACACATATTCAACAAACAATGTAAACCATATTATTAATCTTGTTGAACATTCAACAATGTAGATACGAATGGTTGAATCTCAACTAAGCAGCAGCTTATTCAACATGTTGAACTATTAGAAATACCCTGTAAACCCTTTGAGGGCAGACTATCCAAGTAAAGTGTTACCCTCCAATTGTTTTGACTATGGATCATCACCGTTTGGCATATAAACCACTGAGGTCAACAGGTCCTCCCCAAAACCCTACAAATTCTTCATTACTCATTCACAGAGATATTCAGAAAAACAGTACTCAAAAGGTAAAGCAGACTATTTTTCAAAAAAGCCAATTCCCGGCATTAAAACTGAGCTCAATTACCTTAACAGAGGTTTGGTAGTTGGCACTCAAAGGTAATAGAGAGAATATTGCGGTGTGGTCGTTAAATGGAAGGTTTATGATTTTGGAGATTAATGGATGTACCAGCGTGGTGCGCGGTATGGCAGTCTGCTTTGTTAGTGAGATGGGTCCACGGTGTGTGATAAAGCTGTGAAATGCTATATATGGTCTCATGGAGTGAAGGTATGAGGTTTGCATCTCAGGTTATTGCATGACTAGAGTGCAAATAATTAAAATACACATCTTAAAGCACAACATTTCTCGCTTAACACTTTCACTCATTATTATACAGAGTAATTATGCGAGTCGTTGGTCTCCACTGTTGACGCATTCCTCCTACTGTTCACTGAATCTGTGACACCCTCACTAACCCACCAAGAGGTCAACAGTTAGTGTCTCACCTTCAACTGGAACAAACAGGGAGACTATTCTTCCTTTCTCTCCTCTAATATTGTCTCGTTCTGAAGATGGGAGCTACTTCATTAGCAACTTGGCTCCTCGTACTGCCTTTAAGAGCTGATAATGTGATAATTAAAACAGCTGACAGGCACGAGCTGTCATCGTCTTGGTAACAAAAAGCCTCATTCATAGGTCTAGAGCAGAACAAATGAACAAGTTTACACTTCACTTAACCAGCAACTGTGGTCTATATGGCAGTTTTTACACAATTTTTCCACACAGTTTGAGTTGTTAGATGATGTCTGCATCATTGACAAATAATGTGGAACTCAGGTGAGAAAAGCTATGATTTTGAAGAAAACTCACTATATTCCTCTCACTTTCTTTTCTTTTTTTTCTTTTAAATCTCTTGTTTTCTCAGGAGTACTGACATAGGACACTTTAAATTTTTTATGTGAGGGGTGGGAGTTAGCCCCTTTTTTCCCCTCTCTCACTCACTCTGTCTCAACCACACAATGATTTATTACCTGAAAAGACTAGAGAACCAATTAGTGGAGTAATTAATTAATATAAATTTGCATATTTGCATTTGCAATTAGTGCAGTCAACTGATTAGTCTGAAATGGGGAGTTTGACTCATCAGATGTGAGTGTGTGTATTGGACCGGAACGCACAGAACACCAGCTGAGGCATTTTGGGGGCAGACAGAAGTAAGTGCGTGTGTGTGTGTGTTTGTGGGTGTGTGTGTGTGCATGTGTGCTCATTGTTCAAATGTATCTATGTTGTAGATCATGGCACCATTCAGCACACAGTCATGTATATCTATGTAAACGCACTATTGACTTGACTGGATGAAGTTCTTGGAAACACCTGACAACCAGATTAGTTAAGGAAAAAGGATTGTGTCTCTTTTCCTTATTGGTCATCAGTAAATGCATGATGAAATAGAAGCTTACACTTCTTTTAGCAACATTTCAAACTTTGTCATACACTCAGGTTATCTAATGGTCGTGTCAAAGTTGCGTCTTTTGTGTATTTACGTCAAGCTATACTTGACACATTGGTATTTAGCATATTTTTGGAAAATTGTGGCCAGCAAACAAATGACATCAGATAAATGTCTTTCAAAGTCAAGTGGAAAGAGCAAGTTAATAAAGCGATATCAGATATAATTCAATAGTAACGATATGTTCAAACTTTCTCTCACAACCTAAAACATGTATTATTCCCAATAATGGTGTCGATGTGTTGATGCTGGCATTAATCTTTCTTTACTCTGATTTTCTGACGGTAAATGAAAGCCTCCCGGTGCCCATTACTGGGGATGCCAGATGATCAGTGCAGAGTGGAAGTCCCTTGAGACCGCACCACGTGACCAGCGCTGCCACAAGACGTCAGTGGCAGATGGCATGGGTACCCGCTCTGGCAGTTGGCATGGGTGTCATTTCTCAGTGTGGAGAGAGAGAAAGAGAGAGAGAGAGAGAGAGAGAGAGAAAGAGAGATTAAAGGAATTCTGACAATTCTTCTGCAAGCAAGTTGGACGTGGTTCTCAGCCTAAGAGGAATTTGAACATACACGCTAAATGTTAAGATCAAGGTAAGGAACTAATTATGGTACGTAGCCGTCCTTTATTATACTCACACAGCAATGTATATTAATGTACAGCTATTTAAGAAAAGAAATATATCAACCGCACTTTACTGTTTAATCTCTGTGACACCGCGTTTAAATTTTGTGATTTATAATTTGCCGGATACGTAGCTGTATTTTAAATGTCTTTGCCAGGCCCTCCTCTGCTTCACGGCATTTAATACGCATAAGGACCACAGTCTGTGGCCTCAGGTCTGTTGTGAAAAATCTGAATGTCTCAATGTTGCTGTCCAGGGAAAATGTTGACCATACCATTTGAGGAGCCTGACATGATGTGCGAACCCCAGTTTGGTGCCAGTTTTCCCCGTGAGAGCGTCAACGAAAGCATGAAACAAGACCGATTCATGCGAAGACTTGAAAACACTTCAAACCCAGATCTAAAAGAAACGGAGGATGAAATTTCAGAAAAGGAGGAGGAAGACAAGGAGGAAGAACACGATGAGAACGTAATGTCAAAAAGGCGAGGGCAACGCAAAAAGAAAACATCAGATGGTCAAAATGACAGGGTGAAACTGCGACGTATGGAAGCCAACGCACGTGAGCGGAGCCGCATGCATGGGCTTAACGATGCACTAGAGAGCTTGCGAAAGGTCGTGCCTTGCTATTCCAAAACGCAGAAGCTGTCCAAAATAGAGACTCTGAGGCTGGCGAAAAATTACATCTGGGCCCTTTCAGAAACCCTGAGCGCCGGCAAAAGACCCGATCTTCTCGCCTTTGTACAGACTCTCTGTAAAGGATTATCTCAGCCGACGACCAATTTAGTGGCAGGTTGCCTACAGCTCAATGCTCGAAATTTCCTTACTGACCACAATGGGGAGGTCTCTTTCGCTGGCAGGCCTTCCTATGACACTCTTTATCCATACGCGAGCTCTGAGATGGGCACGCCCCCTGGCCACATCAGTAGTACCATGGACAGTGCCAAACCTTTCCGACCCTTCAACTACTGCAGTGCTTACGAATCATTCTTTGAAAGTCCGTCTCCCGAAGGTGGCAGTCCACGCTTTGACGGGCCGCTTAGTCCCCCTATGAACTTTAACGGGATATTCTCTGTTAAAAAACACGATGAACCAGCTGAGTATGGTAAGAACTTTCACTACGGCATGAGGTACTGCGGTGTGCCTGCAAGAAGCTCTCTTGGCCACAATTCAATGTATAGAGTCTCCCCCGATAGTCATTTCCCGTATGACTTGCATCTTCGCAGCCAGTCCTTCCAAACGCAGGACGAATTAAATACGACTTTTCATAATTAACAAGAGAGCTTTTGCGATTCTGCTATTCCCCTCTGACTGCTAATTAGTGTATGAGTGTTCAACTGCAAGAGAATGGAGCATCTCAGCAGTATGTATCAACACTGGCAACATTTATAAACGTTTCTGTAACATACTTAAGTAAATAATTTCTCTCTGTTAAAGGTCACTTGCATATTTAAAAATTCTCTGTTATTCACTGTATTATAATTATACATTTGTATAAATGTATGTGTGCAGCCTGAAGCATATTTACATTGCATACACTGGGAAGAAGGAAATGTAAAAAAAAAAGAAAGAAAAAAAGAAAAAAAACACTCTGTAATGCATGTCAAAAATTTTTTTTTTTTCTGGTCAGAATTATGATTGAATTTTATTTGCCTTTCCTCTACAACACCATAAAATCGCTTAGCAATAATAATTAAATTGAGCTATGCAATCCGGTAAAATGTTCTGCTCACACAATGAAAATCTGTAAATTATGGTGTATGAATCCAGCACTGTTCTTATCTTATTTACGTGGGTAAATTAACATCCAAATTCAAACACTCTTAGTAAAATTGTGATGGAGCAAAGCGCATGGAAAGGCCTTGATCGAATAACCTTTTACAAAAAAGGCCTTACTGAGCACACTGAAACAGCAAATGTGTATTAGCAGGTCACGAGAAGTAAACCTGTTCTAAACATAACTTATTATAGTTCTAATATCTGCTCGTACACATTTTCTGTTGTAACATTCTCAGTCAGAATTCTCATTATTCATTCTCAGAAATGTAAATGTAATATTGTGAGGTAGGCTATATATACAGACAGACTGTTTTCAGTGAGCTCAAGAGATGAAAATGGCGTTTGGCTGCTTGTTTCGAACGCCTGCTCCAGGACGTTTCAAATGACTCGGCGGGCGTCGACAGTGGAAATATCTATCCATAAATGTGAAGGACTGTGTCTTCGAACTAAAACGATTTTTAAAAGCCGAAGTGTACATTTCAATTGCTGTAATGAACTCAATCTTGTTACAGAGATGTTATTAAAGCTGTGTTGGACTGGACACACTTTCGGACCTAAGTTTATGTAATGGGCAAACACTTGGAATTAAAAGATACATATCGCGTTAACTTTGATTTAAAGGTGGCCATGTGGGACAAAATGCACTGGTAGATGTGTCGGACATAAGGTTTTCGCTCTTACAAGTTTTCAGTGACAGTATGTATACATGTTCATGATTATACATGGCAGGACGAAAATACATATTTGACCCGCAGTTCTGCTATGATGCTACTAATGCATTTTTTTTTACACAAATGCTGAATTATAAATATAGATATAACTTGAGTTTCAGTTAGTCTCTGCAGTGTTTCAAATCATGAATCATAAATCAATAGTTTCATTAGCTCACGACTGTAAATATATTAAATCAATAAATTCTGTGACAATAAATTCCGTGGATTCAATGACTTACGGAAAACAAAAGAAAAACAAAACAATTTAAAGAATTAGTTCAAGGTCCTAACAGATAAAATAATAAATATTCAATTAAAGAATGTTTGGTTTTGACCTCATGTTTATTTATATTTCCAGGATAAGCGCTCCAAAGGGAATTCAGCAAATGTTTGAATTCATAATGACTTCTGCGGTCTTGTTAATAATGGATGTACGTATTAGGGGACATTCAACATAAGTATGTTTCGTTATCATTTATTTCCTTTAATAATAATAATAATAATAATAATAATAATAATAATAATAATAGAATAGGAGCACTGAATGATATTGGACTGTGGCGTTCGCATTTATAAACTTTCGTAAAATGTGACAGTATATATGTAAATACAATGAATATTAAGTGAAAATACCCTTAAATAATGTGTTTACATTGGCAGTGTATACGGCAGTGGAAACGAAATTTTTAAAAGATCCCATCCCGAGTGATGTTTGAGAGAAAATTTAGAATGACTAAATTCCATTTGCTCCACATATATTTCTCCTATGTCGGAAATTTGGTAGTTTTCTGTTTCACTTTGTTAAATATATGCAGCCAAATGTCAGTCTTTAAATACATTATTTAAATAGCATCAAGACTTAGTAAATATTAGTTGACTTCGGTTCAGAAAAAAACTACGGTTTGCTGCAGTGCCTGGATTGGACTAAAGCCAGAGCTCGACAGCCTGTCGATCGCCCTGTTCTCGGTGCCCACCCAAAGCCCCAGGCGGAGCCAGCCAGGGCTGTATGAATTATCTGAAACATTTTGGAAATTAAGAGATGTCACGTTCAAATCCGAACAGTGGGCTAACCAACGACGGCTAATGTTTCCAGTTTCCGATTTTCTGTTTGAAGTTTCGAACTTCTAACAGTGTGAGATTGTACTGTTAAAATAACATTTCTCTGAACATTTTAATATTATTGACGTATTATTTGTATGTTTTTTTTTAATTGGGCTATCCTACACCTTTTCAGTCTTGGCATCAGTCTTACCAGAATGAGGCAAATTTTCTGGACAAAGGATTGTGTTTCTGCTGACTGATGTTTAATATGTTTGATGTTTAATCTCCTTCAATCAGACTGATGTAACTTTATGTAAAGATTTCTCTTGTCACATTATTCTTAAAGCTATTTACTGTAACTATCAGTGGATTTATATCGAACTTTAACAAGGCTTTCCTTCATAAGTATTTGTCATCAGATCTGTTTGGGTATGAAGTCAAAGGTCAATAAAACGTCTAATGTATCTTCAGCTAACAGCAGGTGCCATCAGCCAGGTTTAGAGTTTTGCTGTTGGTGGTGGCGTCTTTTTTTTTTTTTTTTTTTGACAGACATACTCCTCAAAAGAGACCACAGTATTTTTTAGTTACACCACATTCATACACAAATCAACCAAGAATTCATTCTACATAGTAATCTTACTGACTTCATGTTGACCCAAAGATTCTCCTTCCCACTCCATATTGGCCTGGTATTATGGGTTATCACAAAAGAGCCAAAGCAAGCTCAGATGAATTAAAGCGTCGGAGAAGTTGTTTCTCTCTACTCTGGATCATGGAACCCATCCATAAAAATACAGTGGGTCGGAACAGACAGGGGACTGTCCTCAGACAACCTTGAGCAAATTTTCCAATCCTTTCTAAAAAATAAAATAACCCGGTAAAGTAAAAACCAGTTTGGATGAACAGGGACAGTGGCACTCTCAAGAGTAATCTAGCTTCTCATAAACAGAGGTAGATGAAACAGCAAAATACATAATTGGTCTTATACGAATACAAATTGTAACATGGTAATAAACTATATACTGATCGTATGATGTTGTACTCTCCTGTGGCTTGATATTGTGTCGTGATGCTGATTGCTTAAATTTGTACTTTTATTGTTGTTCATGTTACCCTTGAGGTACTGTCTGCACAAAATGATTTTCCATGAACACAGGACGAATGATATAACATCATATATCCATCACCAACGCCATGTTAGTAGGTGTTACAAAAATTCTAACAATAACTAAAACAGGTAAAAAAAAAAAAAAAATTCAGAATATGGCTTGTTATTTTCAAACTTTCATTGGTATTTAAACACATTAAAAAAAAGCAAGGCAATGAACAATAAGCAGTAATCATAAATAAAGCAAAAAGCTGAGACTGTCGTGACGCTCCGAGTCTTGTTCTCCGTTTACATCATGCCGACAGACTTGAGTTTAAAATGCCATGGTCTGATTCCATCAGTGGTATTTCACAGCAGCTCTGTTAAAGTGTAACCGGGGGCACTGAACATTATCATTCTCAGCGTTTTTTGTGAGCCTGCTGCCACCTGTGCAGAGGGTTTGACATGCAGTCTTGCCAGTGTCTCTCTCTCTCTCTGGAGGTTCTCAGTAAAGCAGGAGACCTCCAGGCCACTGACACTCTGCTTCCCTTGTCGACCCCTCACTTCCTCCACCCGCCCCTTCATAGTCCTGACAGCTGCAGCCCTGACAGGAGGTAAGAGTGTGTGTGTGTGTGTGTGTGTGTGACTGTGTGTGTGTGACTGTGTGTGTGTGTGAAGGGGGAAATAGGAGAGCACAGACACAAGGTCTCAGGAGCTACAGGGCTGTAGGGATGTTGGTTGGCATGCAGACAGAGGCATGCACCTTTGGTGACTGGTTAAGTGCTGACACCCTCTCACTGTTCATCCTTCTTCTTCTTCTTCTTCTTCTTCTTCTTCTTCTTCTTCTTCTTCTTCTTCCTCTTCTTATCTCTCTCTCTCTCTCTCTCTCTCTCTCTCTCTCTCTCTCTCTCTCTGCTCATTAGGCTAAGAGGAGGTGTAAGAGAACATATGGCACAGGTCTGTGTGGGAGTTGGAGGTGAAAAAGAAGAAGGGTGGGGTTTTGCGTTGATAAAACTGTCATTCATGCTTACTGTAGCTCTCACAAAGGAAAATCGTTTCATTTGTCCTACACATGGAATATGCATAATAGGCTACCATTCCACTGAAACAGTAGAGACTAAAAAAGCATTCACCTTTATCTAATACTCTAATACTTTATGTAACTCTGTTAAGCCCTAGCTGTAATATATAGGCAATATACACACACAATGGCGTCTTTGAAGAATAAAGGACTGACACCCTCTGTCATATTCGTCCCTTAAAATAAATAGCCCGTTCATATCAATCTCAGTGATTAAAAGCCACAAATGGTACACCCTCGTAATGGTGATTTAGCACCTTAGTGGACCTGCACTGGCAACAAAAATGAATAATGGTATGACATGAGGGGGAAAAAATAGGCATTTCTTGTCACGTTGTCAACCTTCCCAAATTTTTCAGCAATTCCTGGGACACAGATGGCCTAGGATGGCAGGATTTCCCCATTAAATTCCCAATAATCATTTCTCCACTGGTATGGGATGAGTGTGGGCGAGAGAGAGAGAGAGAGGGAGAGAGAGAGAGAGAGAGAAAGAGAAAGAGAGAGAGAGAGAGAGAGAGAGAGAAAGGGAGAGAGAGAGAGAGAGAGAGAGAATGAAGAGAGGGATGACAGAGAGGGATTTGGTGTTTTAATTAGATGACTTTAAGGAGCTGAGACTGTTGGGAAGCAATGCATCCTGAGAGATCGGGGCAGGTGACAGGCTGTGGTGAAATGACATTACACCATTGGGCAAATAGCTCATTTGCATGTCAGAGTGGTGTTGACTTGGCAACAGGCCCAGTCACGGAGTCACAGAGCGAAGGTCTGAACGTGGGTCTCTGAGGATGGGGGTTCAGACTGGCTGCCCTAGTCCTGGAGGACATGGGAGTTTCTGGAGGGGAAACTCAGAGAAAGTTTAGTGTTATTTATGGCTGTAGACTGTAGGAATGCAGCTCTAAATAGCATATAGGTAATATATAAGACATTAACAAGATAGTTATGGAAAGGAGATAGAAGAGCCATTTAAACATTTTCCTTTGGCCAGTATTTTCTATTTTTATGAAGTAAAACTGGGACAGACTTAATATATGAAGAAAATGACACATAGTTTATGTCTAAAGGTCAAAATGGCTCGATCCTGTATTACACTGATGGCTTCAGAAGCTGTTAGCCCCAGTGCTTTGTGGCCCATTCACCGCGGTCAGCTTGGCTCATGCCCGAGGAGACGTTTTCTTGGACATCCTGAAAGATTACGAAAGAACAGATACGTGCTCACCCCATACTTTCTTCCTTCTCTCACTCCCTCTCTAACGTAAACGTCGGTGTGACATCAACCACATTGTAATATTCACCCTTTCATTAGCTGTCCTACAACGCATGTACAAAAAGTTTAGTATATTTTGAAATTGAAATATAAAACAAAAACACTGCCAATTACAATTATTTAGCAAACTTTTTTCTAATAGGGATTTTTTTTCCCCAAATATGTGTCTCAAGGTTAAAATTTCTTCGCTGCTGTAAAGAAATATTGCAGTGTTGCAGGTAGTTAATTTCTTTGTATCACAGCAAGTATATCGCTCTCATGCTTTAGAAGAATGGCTAAAGTGAGTACTCCCTCATATCACACCCAACAGTGGAGTTATAAAGCAAGTAGTCTTGTAGTGTGCTTTATGTTCTTTTGTAATAACATGTTCACCTGTTTAACCTAAATGCTTAAATGTGTTACCATGTGACAAAAATACAGTTTGTGAAAAAAAAGTACCGCCAGTGTAACCCTTTTAAGATTCACATTGCGTTTAGATTATGTGAGCAACAGAAATACCAACTAGAGATGTAGTTGACACTTATTTTCCAGAAAGAAGGGCAGGGCAGTCAGAGATGCTCTGCCAGGCAAAACATGTGAAGTAGAGAATAAGGATGCACCTTCAATCCGAATGAATTCTGCAATACAACGACAGCTAAAAGCAGCACGCGTTATTCTCTGCGTCAAATGGTGTTTGTGTTCTCTCTGACTGTGTAACTGACCTATCTCAGATAGACACAAAAATCACAGTTACTGTACTGTGCTGTACTCCAGCCCACACAAAAGTATATAGCTGCCATCTAAATGCTCTTGCACTGTTGTTTGTCAATCTGTCGGTCGCACTCTAAGACAAAACCAAGAGTATTCTGAGGAACACCTCATCAGTTCTGCACCCCTGTTACACCTCCTTCATTCTCTCCCATGATGCACCTCACTTTCCTTATGTCCTTTGAGATTGTGCTGGTCTCAAAGGCTCCTCCCTCTCCTCCTCTGTTGTGATTGGAAGGAAGTAAGCTGTCTGTAGAAGGGGGGAGTCTTGGTTCTGATCCAAAAATGTGTCACATGAGACATGCATGGCCTGCTGGAGGCAGGGATTCTGCCGCTAATGGGCCCCATAGCCGTCAACACCACCTGGGGATAGAGAGGAGGGAGGGGGAAAGGGGCACATGAATTCCCTGGTAACCAGCAACGGTTCTTATAGTCTCTCTTTTTCTCTCTCTGTCTCTGTCTCTCTCTCTCTGTCTCGCTCTCTGTCTCTGTCTCTCTCTCTTTCTCTCTCTCTCTCTCTGTGCCTGTCTCTGTCTCTGTCTCTCTCTCTGTCTCTCTCTCTGTCTCTCTCTGTCTCTCTCTGTCTCTGTCTCTCTCGCTCTCACTAGTCACTACTGAGTGTCCAGTGCTGTGAGATATTGTGATCAGAGGTGTCTCCAGTCTTGTGAACTGTGGTCTTAATGTCTTGTTGTGAACTGTGGTTTTATGCCTCTTTGTCAACTAAAGTGGCATTCCTGCCTTTTTCAGAGCCTAGGGCATTGCATATAATCAGTTATATTAAGTCAGCCTGATAGGGTATAGACATAAACATAGAGGATGGGAAAAGACCTAAATATGTCTATGAGCTTGTCCATCATTCTATCAATAAATCTCACATAATAGTTAAGTAGCTTTGTAAGCCTATCCATCTACCTATCCACTGAACTGTACACTCCCAGATAGCATACGCATTGTAACAAGAGTCAATAAATCATTCTGAATTGTGTGTTTAAAGTTCTCAGGAGATGTGAGGAAAAAAAAAACCTATTCTTTATACTTTATTGCGTGCTTGCAGATCGGAATAGATAAATTCCATCACATGCAACGGCAAAGATACATTGTGTTCACAATCGTGTGGTTCTCGAGTTTATTCGAAAAGAAAATTATTTATTATTTCATTAAAATGTGGTTTAAAAAGAAACATGTGGGGGGGTTTTGGCGGGTGGGTGGGAGGGGTTCGGCAGGAGTGAAGTCGTAAACACGCAGGGCAGGTGTTGACGATGCAAATGAAACGGATGACAGATGGTGTGCTTCGCCATCACTCACTGTGCAGATAATGGATGAAGGTAATCAAATTCCTCTGTGGGTTTGTGACTTTCCTCAGAACTTTCTCATCAATAGTACCATCAAACGAACACCCCAGCACAGGGAAATTTGAAGAAAAAGAAGTACGACAATCCAAGCAAACTCTACTGAAAAATGAAACATACATATATGTAGAAATAAGTCAAAGCGTTTCCTTTTAAATGTCACAAGAAGGTTTTTTTGTTCGTTTGTTTGTTTTTTGGGTTTTTTTTTGTGAAGCTTACTTTACTTTACTTTAGTGTTTCGAATCGGCAGCAGTCTAGGCAGATGCCACTGGTGAGAAAAATAAATAAATAACTTAAACGCTTTTACACATCCTAGCACATAGTGAATGGATTTTTAGCTAAAACCTGTTTTGACTGTGCATCACGCTGTTTCGAGGCTGTATGATATACTGGAAGAAATATGTGTACATTTTAGATCGGCTGATCTGTTTTGTCGTTGTTGTTTTTTTTGCTGTAATGTTGCTGTTACGGCATATTACATGACAGGTGTGCAACAACAGGACATGTCAGCATGGGGAAATATAAAGGACCTCTAAAGGGGAAGAGGGTCATTTGATTTAAAAAAAAGAAAGAAAGAAAGAAAGAAAGAAAGAAAGAAAGAAAGAAAGTTACTCTGCTTATTTCTGTTAGATTATGAAGAAATATTAATAGTAATGATTATGATTCAGTATAATTGTTAGCAAATTACACAAATGTGTAATCCTGCTGCTTGAAGTAGTCTGAAGTACTCCATGAGGCTTGGTTAAATGAATCAAATTCCTGTGCAAGCATATTGTCACTCTGGTGTGGGAACAAATATGGAAGCTGATAAAAAGAGGATATACATGTGTAATAAACACCTCATCTACATGTAACACACACACTCACACACACACACACACACACCCAAACACACATACACACACACACGCACAGCCAAACATGCACGCTCTCAAGCACACACACATACACACACACACAGACACACACGCGTGCACACACACACACACACACACACACACACAAAATGATGAAGGTGCCCATACATGGCTGAGGAAGCATTCGTATCCTCGGGCACCGCTGCCAAGCTGCCAGTTTGTGCCGTCACACCTTGCTGCCTTTAAAGATTGCCCTGCAGAGACGGCCGGGAACACTGCACAGACCAGCTACCCAAGAGAGTTACGAGGTGGGATCTGTGCCAAGAAATGCCCACCAGAGGGAGGGAAAGGGGGAGAGGGGGCACAAACACGCAGTCATTCGTTCACAGGGCATATGGAGAGGAGTGCGAGCAAGGTTTATGTATCAGTTTACACTGATCCAATACGTTCCCCGCGAGTCCAATCGATTCCCCACACCTTGTAGTAATGCTGTATATGATGTATGCATATACATGTAAGCTTACTTTTCTCTTGCTTCTGCTTATACTCCTGTAATCCACTTAAATGGCACAGAATGGCAGAATGTAAATGAGGCCGTTATTACACAGCCGCGTTCATCAAGCTGAGCTGGAAAGACTTCAATGGCCCTGATGAATATGCATGCAAATTTGTTAATTAAGTTAATTATTCTGCTGAAAATTCATTTGTCTTCCCAAGGACATTTCTGCAATGATTTTAACATGTTTCTACCATTAGTCATGCACTGCGCAGTTTAAAATCACTTAAGTCCAGTTTTTTTGTTTTTTTTTCCCTGTAAAAGTTTGACCACAGGGAACAGGATGGGCATTGTGGCTCAGGGGAGGTAGATTTGCTGAAAACTGAACAAGAAGTTGTTATAAGTTGGCTCAAGGGAGTTAAGGAGTGTCATGTTCAGTAATATGTTACTGATACAAAGCACATGCACTTTAATGATCTCCTTATAGAATCATTTCTAGAAGGTTCTGCTGAGTGACAGACTACCACTCTGACAATGGCAGCTAGCATTAGTTAAGTGTGACAAACATGAGCACAGTCCAGACAGCAACACAGACAGTAAATCAAAGAAGGAGACAGAAGCCCAACAGCAAAGTACACTCTTTTGATATACTAAGAGAGAGAGATTAAGACAAAAATCCTCAGATGAGCAGATGTGTATCTGGTTCAATTAAATCTCCACCTGGCTTGTTAATTACATAACTTAATACAGCACCGAATTTGAGAGCAACTAGCCACTGGAAATGAGCCAATCATTCTTTTGCTCAGGATATATCATCTGGAAACTTGATTCATTTATTTCTCATGTTTTTCTGTGCCCGAGATCGAAGCAAATTATTGAATTGTATCTTTGATAAAATTCATCGAATGTGTATGTGTATATGTCAAAACATACACCAGATCAACCACGGCTTGTTTTATAGCTGACTGCACTCCAGTTATAGACATCTCAAAATAGAGAATTGACAATAAAAAAACAGTGTGAGGATAGAGTAGATAATGACACAGACCTACATCGAAGGCTGCTTTAATGGCAAACTGTTTGAGTCTAGATTCAGCCATAATATTTTCTCAATTAACCTCAGTGTGCACTCTCCTCACTCTGCTCTCTCTCCTGCTCTCTCTCTCTCTCTCTCTCTCTCTCTCTCTCACTCACTCACTCTCTCTCTCTTTCCATCTGTATTAAGGTTTGTCTCATGCATGTAACACTATGATAAGAGGCAAAGTGCAGATCATTTACTCCCTCTGCTGGAGTCATTTATAATAACAGGCTCTGTGTGAAAATGCGTTGTCTGTTTGTTTTAAAAGCCCCATACTTCAATGTACAAGCAACAACAGAGTTGTAGAAGTTGCTTTGTATTTGCATTGCATTATGCAAATCTTATTTCCATTTGATCACATCCCAGCTTTTTTTTTTTTTCTTCTTTTTTTTTTTTTTAACTGATTTCAAATAAAATCTTGTGATCAGTGACTGTGGTGCCACCAACCACACACAAGAGGTTCCTTTGCTGTTAAGAACTAAAGAGTCTCTCTGTTCTTTCCCCCCCCCTTCTTTCAAAATAACAAAATACAAGTGTGTAAGTTGGCGAGTCAAGTATCTAAGTAATCTATAAATGAACAAAATCACTAGCCATGATTTGACATCTGCAGATCATCAAAAAACGTTTTGTGTTCAAAATATATATAAAAATAAAAGACACCAGGATGGGAGAGGGTAGTGTGTATGAAGGGCATAGAAGGCTGATGAGATGCAATCGAGTAGAAAACAACAGCTGTTTGGCTTCTGGCAAGAGAAAAAAAAAAAAACAAAAACAAAAAAAAAATGCTTTTGCCAGAGAGGAACAGAGAGGGAATGGGCTATGTCGTAAGATGATAGGAAACAGATGTAATGTGGAATTTTATCTCTTGACTACCCACCCAGCAACATAACTAAACAAGTTACCATCTTATACTGATCGGATTATACCCAGATTTTATTTTGTAATTTAACATTTGCTTCTCCAGTTTGTTCAACGATATAATTTCTTCTGTATAACTACTTTCTGAACAGTTCTTTGGATTTGGTAGTGCGTAGGCAATAATTAAAATAGGTAGTCAGTTTGCCGCTATGTTCTCCACAGATACAAAAAAAATGTGTTTTTATGTCAAATTTCAGGGTGACAAAACGTCTGTTTTGACAAAGGCATGATTTAGTGACCTCTAATACAATACAAATCTTGAACTGCCGTACCATGTGTAACTGGACTCTGTTAAGGACATCCGTAAGACCTGACATTATTGTAACAGTCTTGTATTATATCATATGAAGTCAATTACACATTTCAGATCAAATATTGCCATAGGTACAGAAGACAGTCCACACAACAATACAAACAAAATACATCACCTACTTAATTCAAAAATTAATTCTTTTGAATATTCCAGTATATGGTGAGAGTGAATGTCCTTTTTAATGAAGAGCTTAACAGTAAATGAAGATGAATTTTGATTCAACACATATATTCCACACATATATTCTTCTTATTGTTATTATAGTACATAACTGTTTTGTTGTGGTCTTGACCAATAGTACTGATGTTCAGTGTGTCACAATAAATCATTTTGGTTATATGATTCTACACAGAATTCTCCGTGTATATGGTCACATCTCCAGAGGGAAAGGATGCTTTGGCTCTGGTGACTGACCTGACATGACTTATCAGAGCGTGTCGGACAGTTCAGTTAATTAATTCACTATGTCCTTGGACCCCCACAATATGGGATGCAGGCACCTGATCACAGTGGGATGCAGGCACCTGATCATTGCAGTGCAATTCCTGTAGTTTTTCCCATGGTAATCAAACACACACTCGCACACATGAACACATGCTCACACAATCACACACACACACAGACACACACACACACACACACACACACACACACACACACACACTAGGGATGGTAAGATTCACAGATTCGCATCTGTGCACTGGCATAAAAGTTCACAATGCAATTGCCCCAATTGAAAAAGTGTGCACTGGATACAATTTGGGATGAACTTGGGGACGCATCGTTTCTAACAGCTTTGCATCGGTAAAATCCGATTTATTTATAAATATTTATTAGTAGAGGCCCTATCTTTATTATTTAGAAATGTGACCAATAATTTGTGACCAAAAATTTTATATTTAGATGGATTCCTCCTCTCTAAACTGTTTCTCAAGCGTGCTCTCTCATTCTGTACCATACTGAATTGCATGGCATTACATTCTTCAGCATCACATCGTATCATGTTGAATTGGACTGTGTTGAATCAGACCTTGTCCTATCACACAGTGTTGCAATAGGGGTGAATCATATCGTATTGCATTAGAAGTAGCTTCATATGTACCTTTACTGTGTCGGATCGTTGGCAATGCTCAGACAGACATCAGTGCTGCAGTGTGAAACCTCTAGCTCTCAAGCAATGCCTAAATTTCTAATTGCTGTGATGCTCTCTCTCTCTCTCTGTCTCTCACTCTCCTTATTTCATTTCAAGAGTGATTTATTGTGGCTTTGTCTCTGGTCTTTAATCAGCTCTGGTATTTAGTAGTAATCTAGCTCTTGTATTTTGAACTGAGCAAAAAAGGAAGAGCGAAATAACAGGAATTATACTTTAGGTTAAATTCATAATAAGAAATCTGTCACATTTCTTTTTCAGCTGAGCTACAGTGAGCTATCCCTATGTTCTATATATCAGTGGGTGAAAACAAAAAGCAAACTTTGTCCCCAGGTGACTTTGACTGCAATCGTCAAAATTACCTCTTGTGATATTGTATTTATACAACCAGAATCTTGATTTTCCACTGTTTCAAGACCTGCCCATGTGGCTTTTGATATCTGGTGTTGTAACAGGGTTGTGAGTATACAAATGGTCTGGGGGAGTAGAGAGTGGAACAGCAGCCAAAACAAACTCGGGACTCAGATCAGGAACCCAGTGGAAAGTACTGTCTGCATATTGTTTTCAGTACAACTCAAAACCTACTTTTTCTATGTGTTGTTAATAACTGATTCAATCTGATTACAATAATTAAAATAAATCCGATCATTTTGCAGTCAATAAAAGCGGCAATGGCAGACCCGAATCCAGACAGCGCGTATCTCAAAGACCCTCAGTCAACGCGCGCACTCTATATACATATATTTTTTTGGAAGTTTCGGACCACATTGAAAGTACTCATTTGTTTTATTTCATTTTCTAGTGGTGGTAGTGCAAGTTGCACGGCTAAAAATGAATATGACGTGGAAATTCTTGCTCTGTATTTGCATACTATTTGTCGCAACTCAAACAGCTCTGGCTGATAGAAATAGACTTGATCTGCACAGAAAGCATGAAAATGATATCTCAAACGCTCCCGCTACAGGTAAGACAAAACCTATTTTCTGTTACAAGCAGCACTACTAATTGCAGTGTTTGCTGTGGTTATCGGTGGTTTTTAGCCCAAATAGCAATTTTGGTTTTGCTGTAAATTGTTGGACTGATATCCTATCCAATTTCTCGGTGAAAGGAAAGTTACCTTAAAGGTGTATGAAGCACCCATGAAATCCACTGCCTAATATCTATCACTGAGTGAAATGTAGGGTTTGTACCCCCTATAAACCTTCATTCTTTAAAACACCAAGGTGTTGCTGTTTCCACAATCCTGCTTGCCCCACATAGAGATTGACTGTTCTTTATTTATTTATTTTTTTTGTCGGTCACCCACACAATTATTTAGTGGAAGTTCCCAAGGGCTAATTCAATGACACAGATATAGATAGATAGTTATTTGATTTATGAAAGACTCTTGTATTATACCAAGAGAGACTCGATTATTTATATGAATGTGAGGTCTGTCGTTCCCGGTTTAAATTTTATTTCCTCTGGCGTAGACCTATTGTCAGTGTCTTTTTTCATGGTACAAGGAGCACATCAAAGGCCTTAACCCTGTTCTAGAGGTCAGAGCAATATCAGATCGACAGTTCGGCGTATTCAAAGCACTATTTTGATCATTCTGTGTTATATTTTCTGGGTATTTTAATCAAAAGATGGGCTGCACTCATCCATCTCTTCCTCTAATACACATTTTCTGGTTATGTCATATTTTTGTTTTTATTTTTGTTTTGTTTTTGTTTTGTTGTATGAAAGGTCCTCGACAAAAAAGATATTTATCATTTTTGTCACTGATGTTATCAATGTGTCAAATCTTCCAAACCTTATTACACCAAAATAGCGTTTACCAAAGAGTCATACTAAAACGGCTAGGCAGGAAGGCTATTTAGTGTAATTATAAATTCACTGAGCTTTTCCCCATGATACCAGCCTTAGGGGTCACATAAGATAGATGACTCTGGTTTGACTATTTGCTGTTAATACTGAATGTCTCACAAATACAAATGTATGGGAATCATTTATCACGTGAAGGAATTATAGAACATAAACTAATTTCTATAATGAATAGAAAAGAACAAGAAGAAAGAACATAGACTAATGGTACTAGTTCAGTGGTTCTCTTGGGAAAATAAACATGTTATTACAGAAAGACGAAGGCATTTTCAGTATAACTGAAAAAAAAAAATTAAATTAAAATTATCAGTGTATTTACAATTCCAGCTGTTGCTTCATACTGCTTAAAATGGTTTAAATATTCAAAGTCCGATTTTTTTACTGACTCGGTATAAGTGTTTCATCTTTCTATTTTGAGAGATCACACATCAAACTGGATTTTTTTTTTCACCGCCTAGGTTTCTTCCAGCTTCTCACACTATATACAAACACTTCCTCTTTCCATTCCTGTAAAGTGCTGAGTATAAATTTTCTTTTTTTATGGATTGTTTCCTCCGTGTGTGTGTGTGTGTGTGTGTGTGTGTATCTGTCTGTCTGTCTGCCTGTCTTTCTGTTTGTCTGGGTGTGTCAATACATGCTTCTTCTGCAAATAATGCTGTCTACAGGGTAGTTATACACAAGGTGAAACAAAAAGAAACAAACAGAAAAATTGATTAGAGACTCTACCTTTGCTCTTTCTTGTTTTTACTGTAACTTTTTTCCTTATCTCAAAATATGTATTCTATGACTACAGAATGAAGCTTTCTCTTTGATCTGCTCCTTCTTAGAATGACGGTAAGATTATGTCTTTTGCAATGACTTATTGGAAACCATGAAACTGATTAATCCATTTGGCAGTCTCAAAGCCAATGCCACCCATCCATACAAATTAGATTCCTTTAAAATGCCGTCTACCTCTGTGAAGTTACACATTCGTCAGGTATGAGAGGGAATGTCGCGGAGCACTGCAAGAGCTAGATTTCTGGCCCCTCTCCGCCCTTGAGAAATACGTAAATAGAGAGTTTTGTGGAAGATAATGCCTAAACTTGTCAGCTCCAAAGACATGCATAAGGGGATTGAGACAACAGTGACAGTAGGCTAGCGTATGAGTGATATAGAAAGCATAATGCATCAGCTCCTGTGAAGTCAAGACTGGGAGCCCCAACATCTGTAGCGTCTCAATAAACACAACAATGTTGTATGGCGCCCAGCAAATGAAGAAACCCACAACGATAGAAAACATCAACCACACTGCCTGTTGTTTTTGCTTCAGGCGAGTCTGCTGGATGGTCGCTGTCATTCGAACATAACAGAAAGACATGATGGCAAAGGGAAACAAGAAAAAAACTGCTATCTGGATGTAGTAACCTAACAATATCAGATGGTCTGGCTGTCCACAGAGTTCGCACAGTATACCATCCGGATCGTTTATCGTCTCAGAGTACACTGCCTCAGTGAGACAACAGAGGATGGAGATCGTCCACGCAGCAGCACACGTCAAATGAGTGTAGAGCCGCCCTCGATCTCTGTATGTCGACGCGCGCGCTGCGTGCACCACCACTGTATAACGATGTATCGTTATGGCCATGAGGAACAGCATATAGCTGTAGAGACCAAGCAATATAGAACCACTCAACACCTTGCAAGCATACCGGCCAAAAACCCAGCCATGGATGTAGTAGACGGCCCAGGGAATCAGGGTTAGGGTGAAGAGTATGTCTGAGATGGTCAGGTGCAGAAGCAACAGATTAGACACACTCTTCAATCCCACTCTCCATAGCAGGACCCAGAGCAGGTAAATATTCCCAGGCAGGCTGAGGGAGATGATCAGGCTGTAGCACACGACACTGTATATTCCTGCTATGACGAGTCCCTCGTGTCGCTCCAGGACCTCAAATGTGGTTTCGTTATAGTCATATGAATAATATTCTGTGGTCCTGATGTCGTAGTCAAACCTTTTCTCCAATGTAGGGGTAGTAAGCTCTGGCTCCATAGCTTTACTTTAACCTACAGCAGTGCAATAATTAGATTATTAGGATTTATGATGATTAGGTTATTTCTTGTTGATTAATGAGCGTGTTACAGAAATTAATACAATTTTACATTCTTTCGTTTCTTGTCTTGCAACTTTCTTAATGTTTTCCCAAACATAAAATACAATGAAAAGCACCATGTGTAACCTACCTAGGGTATGCCTACAGATATTCAACTAAAGCATTAAGTAATCATAAAACAATTGTATTAACAAGATAAAATACTACTTAAGATTGTTACATTACCTTGAAGATATTTGCTCTAGAATTGTGGAAGGACAATTTGTCTCCCAGGACTTGTATTTCTGGTGAGTGAGACGTTTCAGAGAAGGGAAAGGAAGTTCAATAACCAGAAGGTCTTCTTATGTGTGATGAGAAGATTCCAGCCCAAATGAATGAAATCACTGGCCAGAGACGATGAATTCTCCCTTCTAAAATACTAAGAACACTGACAACGTGCTGTGGGTGTGAGAGATGACGAATCCTTAGCGGAAAGAAACACTTCTTCAAAATCTGAAATCTCTGCAGTGAAATTCAAATGCGTCATTATCAGTTGGGAAAAGAAAAACCTAAAAGGCATTTGTTTGGTTCCTGTTTATTTCTAGTTACTATTAAGTCAGATTTGCACTGACTCTAATATTATTTACTGATTGGTTGGTGATCTGTCTGCTATGCCATGTAATATGGTTTCTCTCTTTTGTCCATGTTTCATACCATTAAAGAGTCCAGGAAAATAGCCACATTATATGGTCATGGAGGTTAAGAAGATAATACTGCTGTAGAAGCCTGTGTGAAACACAAAATTCACCCCTTTGCAGACAGCATCCCCAAAGGTCCATCCATATACATGAAAGGATGCCCAGAAAGGCAACCCAGAGGTGAAGATCGGGAGTCCCAAGAATTAGACGCACTCCGCATTGAGAAACGACTCTTTTGATCTTTTTTACAACACTGTCCCATCCATTCCATGCATGTTTGATTTTTTTTACGATGCTTTAATGATGGTGTTGGAGAAATATTACTCTCCTTTAAGATAACAATTGTAGCAACCATGATAAACAATGTAATAATAATGTATTCATAGTTATAACTGTTAATATAAACAATTACATTGATTCACCCCTAATAATAATGTATTCATTATTACAGGGGTGAATCAGTGTAATCGTTTATATTAACAGTTATAACTATACAATCCTTTGTATTGTAAGAAATGTCAAGTTCTCTTTGTTCAAAAAGAAGAGGCCTGTGAGGCCTTTAGGGGACTGCATGTGAGATAAGGACGGCGCCTCTGCCAGAGTGTTGTGGTCAGTCATAATGTATGGAGAAAGGACGGCGCCTCTGCCAGAGTGTTGTGGTCAGTCATAATGTATGGAGAAAGGACGGCGCCTCTGCCAGAGTGTTGTGGTCAGTCATAATATATGGAGAGGGTGAAACGTTCCAGGTTTCATGATATACCTTACTCCACTACTTAGCAGAGCAGTAAATATTGGTGAGGACGTATGCTAAATGTAAAGGAAATAAACAATAATGAAGTAGCGTAAACCAGCGATGAGAGAGGTCTGTGAAGATGGGCCAGCAGAGGCGCCCCACATACAAAGAGATAAGGTAATGTGAATCTTTTTTTTTTTTTTTAGAAAACGTGTATAAAAACCGGTGCTTTGTGAGAAGGCGTCAGTCACTCCCCGGGACCTGACTCAGTTTGTTGTATGCCTTTTGAACTATTCAATAAACTTGAACTGCATCTGACTCAATGTTAGACTCCTATTGTTTTGTCTCAGAACAGGAATCAGGTGGTGTTGGGACTCAGTCTCATTTGGCCCAGGCTGAGAATTTCACCCACAATGGGATATGGTGTAACTGGGTGAACTGTTGTGTGTGTCAATAAGTGTATATTGTTTAAGCACTGTGTTGGTGTATGATCACATTTGTCTTTGATAATGTATGAGGTGAAAAAAACTTAAAAGGAATAAATGACAAATTAGCAACTAAAACATGTGATTTACTATATGCAGATGTTTACAGCTATGAAATTCTCAGGTAATCGATGTGTTTACTTTGGTAAACTGCGTGGTTGTTGTGACAACACTTGTGATCCCCAAACGGTAAAGCTAGCTATGGTTAGCTTCTGCTAACCTTGTGAAATTAGTGATGCATTAGCTAAGTGACTTTCTCTATTAGCAGATGGATAGCAGAAGACTTATTTTAGAGATAGGCCTATGGGTCTAAAGTCTATACGACACATACATGCCTGGTACAAATAGGGCAGTGACAAGTGTTTCCAATTCCGTAGTTCCGAGCATGTGCAGAACGGATCGTGCACTTACAATTCTACGTGGGGGGGGGGGGGGGGGGGGGGGGGGCTGCCGATGGTAAATTTATGTCCACTGTCCGAGGACGTGAGTGACGTTCAGAGGAGGACAGGAAGTAAACTCCTCACCAAAGTTATCACAAGCAGAAAGTATTTTAATTTGTTGCAATAAATAAAAGAACGAAAAAATAACGCTATTAACCGATTACCGTTATTTCAAATAAATGTTTTTGTCCCAGAACATTAAAAAATATAAAGTCTCTGGTTTCGTTTTTGTTCGTGGAGAAATATCAATTGTTTCTGGTTTTTCGCTGATTATCACTACTGCTTATCGCAGTAGTATGTAGCGATAGACAACTAGGAGAGCCGCTCACCAGATCTGTTGCCATTGCCTGGATTGGAGGACAGGATCTTGTTCCACTTTTTCTTGTTTTATTATTATCAAAATTTACCGGACTTCTTTCCATGGATTGACATGATTGGACGTGGTCCTCCAGAGTCTATGATCAGAACCGTGTCCATAGCAACGGTCTGTTTTCATAGTAGCGGTCTGCTATTCAGAAATAACAGACCACAGAATGTCGTAATTGACCTATCAGAATCGAGTATTCAACAACGCTGTGCAATAAGTAAGGGGTAATGCACAGCCAGCCGGTCACTACAGTGAAATATACCATGACAGGGTGATGCAGGTCTAAATCACCCGAAGGACTCTATTTCAGTGTAATGAATGGCTCGCCGTACATTATCCTGCTTAGTACACGGCTACTCACTAAAGAAATCAATAATTTGACACAAAATATTGATTAAAAAAATTATTTTATTGATTCAAAAATGATTGTATTGCTTCCGCTAAAAATAGTTTCATATCAACAGTCTGTGGTCTGCTATACACAAATAAGAGATCATAGGATGCTGTAACTGACCAATCAGAATCGAGTATTCAACAAAGCCGTGTAATAAGGATATAATAAATGTCTTGCAATGTTTTCGTTTCGTCATGTTGCCGATCAGGAATATAATGAAATCAAATGTATTTTTTATATCGTCATGGTACAACGTTTCATCTAGACGTCGTCATTGTTGACTAAATTGAAAGTCCCTTCGTCAACGAATATTTTTGTCATTGATTTCGTTGATGAAATTAACGTTGGTCTCATTGTATTCGCCACCTGACATTTCTCCCCTGAAAGTTTTAAATGTAAAATAAACCAAACAAATATTTCAACACAAATGATAAAACTGTCTTGACAAAGTAGAGTATGAGAATGAAGAAGTGAAAGTCCTACCGTGTTTCACAATTTATGAAGTAGGAACAAACTGAAAAAACAAAAAGCATGAAATAATTTGTGCATGAAATGAAGCCATAACGATGCTTTGCATTTTTACTTTTTTTACAACTTTGGATTATCAAGTGAAAGACTTATGTTTGTTTTTGTGCTTCAGTGATATGTAGAAAAGTTCACTATCTACATTTATTCATTTATTTTATAGGCTACAAATGTTGTCCTTTAAAAAATGAATTTATTTAGTTTATTGTTCTTGTGGATGCGGTGTTAGACTTTTGGTTGGGTTTCCCCAGCCTGAAGAATGTGCAAGGTCCCACAAAAAATGTCTACTTTTTCTTTTTCTTGAGATCAGACGTGATCATTTGGCAAGCAGTGACATATATTAACAGGTTCTTTGGACAAATGTATTGTAACAGTTTTGCAACAATGATTATGCACTGTGTGTAAAATGTGAATATCTGACTGAACTCAAAGAAGAGTTTGGAGCTTCATATGTTGTAATTAAAGAGTTAAGTCACAAATACAAACAGGAATGCGGTCTGGACTTATATCTCAATGTTGTGTGTTTATAATTCGGAGCCAGCCCCTCTTGTGTGTCCCATTTATCCTAGTGTTTTACTAAATAAGTCAAACACTTTCAGCCCCCACTTTCACCATGGCAACTACCACAGGGGGAAAATCAGCACTGAAGGATTATTAGAGATCTACATTGTACACTTTGAAGGGGATCAATCAATGTGTTTCTGTTGTATAAGAATCCCTGTGCTGTTTACCAGCATGGAAGGCACACATACCGGTATATTCACTTAACCTCACAAAACAAACCTGTGGTATACAATTATTAAATAGTTACAGATATTACTCAAACATACGCACTCACTGAATGTTCACTCTATCTTTTCGTCAAACATATACCTAATCACAGACATGTTACTGGTTATGAGCATGTTCCACTGTCTAACAGTTGGGTTCACGTGTTCACGTGCAGTGCCATCCCCCCCACCCCCACTCCCATTTCCTCTTTGTTTCTCTCTGCCTCTCATCGTGGGAAAAGAGGACTGAGGTCAGGAGCAAAAACGTCATAGCAACCATCAACCCACACCCAACTTTCTGAGGTTTTCATTTTATACTTCATAGCAGTTACTACTACTTCGGCTACTACTACTGAATATTCCTTTGCAGTGATTATGCCGTTATCTGTAAGAGTCAAAGGTTAGAAAATAGTTAGAAATCCTTTGTTTAGTGATACTGGATTAATATTTTATATGTCAGCCTCTCCAAGAGCTTTATTATATTACCCCTCTCATTACTTTTCCTCTGTGTCCTAGATCTTATTAACGGCATTAACTTTCAAGGTTCCAATTCCAATTGTGTCCTTTCACTTTGAACATTTAAGTTAAGTATAACTGTATTTATACAATGAATACATTAATATTCAGTTAGTTTTGGAACACATATTTTTTTATTAGGGTACAAAAGAAACTTTGGGTACAAAGTACTCTTCCTGCATAAATGAATATTGGTTTATATTGTGTGATATTGTGAGAAAGTACCACTCAGTTCTAGTCCTGTAGCGCCGTAGTAGTGCACAATCTGGATCTCTTCTTGATCTCAGACACTTGAATCAGTTCAGGTAATTACCAACCCCTCCATTGGTTCAGTCAGGTATGTTAGTGAAGGGAGAGAACAGGTTTGTTCTCCAAAGACTTTGACCCAAAGTCATATGTGCAGGACACAGAGAGCTCAGGATAGTCTGCTGGGCTTCTGAATAGCCCAGATTTGCAATAATATAAAGCAATCTACTTGTGTCTGTGCTTATGTTTCTAGAAAAAGTAGTCATAATTTTGACTTCCTTCTGCTGTGTGTCTCACTGATGCACATTAAGTGGAGGTACGTCACCTTTTATTTCATCTCGTCCATGAAGTGGTATTGTTTACATGACTGGTCACTTGTTTGTTTATCTTTAACCTGCCCTGCTTTTCTTTCGTTGCCCTGTCTGCCACATCTCAAGCTCAGAAAAGATTTATATTAATCAGCTTTACTTATTTTAACTTTGCTCACTGGCAAAGTCGTTGCTAAAATGCAATGGTAAATTGTTAGGGTATGCAATAAAAAAAAAAAAAATCCTTGGTATTAACCCTGTTATTACCTCTGTAGTTGTCAGTTCTGTTCTAGGTCTTCCTGATTGCCATCATGAACACTTTAGTGCCTATGTTGACCACCTATGGGTTAGAGTTTCTCAACTCTTATCATTGGTATTCTGTAGTTTTCTCGCAGACAGTTATGATTTTGTGTATAACTGCTTTCCTTGTAGTGGTGGTTATGAATCATAGAATGAATAATGCAATCAAACATGTACAACATTTTGTGATGCTCTGAAATGTGGGTAAGTTAACTGTTACCATATCACCACTACACCACTGATGGGACTGGAGAGTTTCTAATTTTGGATTATTGTTTATACTATTACTTTTGCTGTTAGATTAAGTTTATCTAGTGTTTTACTTCTGTTTACATACAGTTAATCTCTTATACACAGTCCCCTTCAATCACAGACACAGACACAAACAAACAGCCATCCTATTTCAGTCATCTTGTGTGTATGATAAACATATAAGTAACGTATGAGTAACAAACTCCTTAGGGCTGTTTTGTTGTTTTATTGCATCATGTATCCAATGCAGAACCTTTAATTGAACTGTTATTTACATTTTAGCATACAAAATAGATCTGGATTTCAGAAAACACAATCAGTTTCACAGAAATAATTCCCAAAGGTATATTGTTTAGAATAAAATAAAATGATTTACCTGCTGTTATCTGCTACAAAACAAAAACTGCATTACTTTCATAAATTCAACTGATGATTCTTTTGCGCTTATTACTTCAAAGACAAACGTAGCACAAAATAATCAAGATGTAATGTACAAAAGGTAAGAAATGCTTAAAAATATATATTGTACAGCAAGCATAATCAAGGTTTGAATTAATTGTGTGATCCACTCAGAAAAACGTTAGTGAAAAGCAAATGCTTCCAAGCAAACAGCTCTCATTCTTTTGTATAGTTCATTCAGATTTATTCTGTCAGTAATATGATGACCTGAATGTCAGTGTAGATCAGGGGTGTCAGGGTCCTGCTGTTTTTCTTGTAGACCAACTAAATAGAATCTCTGATTGGCTGAAGAGTGTCCACACCTGTTTTCAAGGTGAAAATCAACAGGTAACTAAGAGGTGAAAACAAAAATCAGCAGGACCCCGGCCCTCCAGGACCGGAGTTTGACACCCCTGGTGTAGATCAGTGCAAAAGAATGTTCCTTCCTTTGTTCTCAGTGGCTCAAATAATGATTCACATGTTAGTACATGGAGAATTCTTCACCATTGGAGTAAATTAGCAGGCTATGGCGATTTTGTGGATCAGCACTGGACTTACAGAACATCCGTAACAACACCTTCAAATGATTCCTGAATTTTATCCCAACAAAGACATAAAACACGGGATTCAGGCAACAGTGAGAGAAAGCTACCAGCCGACACACATAGAAAATATAGTCTATTGTGATGCTGATGTGACACTCATTGAATGGACTCACATTCCATGCCATCAAAGAGTTAAGGAAAATGGATACATTGTAAGGTGCCCAGCCGAGGAAGTAAACCACCACAATGCTTAGGATCAGTCTCACCGTCCTCCGCTTTGTGTGAGACGTAGGACGGAGCAGGCGCATGAGGATCTGAACGTAGCAGAAAATCATGATCACAAATGCAAAAATGAAGAAGCCGTTCTTTTGATAGGTGCTCCAAAGCTGCCAGTTGAGATCTGCAATCCCACAGTAGTTTACATTAGGTTCATTGGGATTCATCTTGACCGTGCTGAAGATAAGAACAGGAGTTGCCGCTGCAAAGCTCACAACCCAGATGATCACAGAGGTTACAATGCAGGGACAGCTTCTCCTCGATATCACTACAGACATGGGATGTACTACAGCCATGTAACGGTGAATGGTCATGGAGGTTAAGAAGATAATACTGCTGTAGAAGCCTGTGTGAAACACAAAATTCACCCCTTTGCAGACAGCATCCCCAAAGGTCCATCCATATACATGAAAGGATGCCCAGAAAGGCAACCCAGAGGTGAAGATCAAGTCAGACACAGCCAGGTTCAAGAGGAAAGTGTTGGTCAAAGATTTCAGATTTTCATATTTTACCAAAATCACCAGCACCAACGCATTACCCAGTAAGCTGAGTACAATGACCACAGAGAAGAACACGGGAGTGACAATTGCCCCAAATCGGATCACGTCAGTCTTATTGCAGATCTCATCATCGTAATCGTATGTATAATAATTTGAGGTCGTAGTTTCATTGTCTCCATCACCTGACATGCCTTAGCTGAAAGTAAACGTGAATGTAAAATGAGAATATATATTGAAGTAAAATGTCTCAAAAAAACCCAAAACAAAACAGAACTCCAGGTAAAATCAATGAAGGTTTTCATAAAAAGATATGTGCATTTTGTGAAATTATTATTAGAAAAACTGAAAAAATGCCAACATTATTATTATGATTATTATTATTATTATTTATTTTTATTTTTTAATTATTATTACATTAGAAAGTGCAGGCATGTTCTTTGCACTCTTACCGTTTTCACCCTTTTTTTTAGAACACTGCTGTGATGGGATGCGCTTGATTTGAGGCAAAGGTCTGAGAGTGAGAGTGATCTTTCTGCTATACTCCTATACCTATGAAGAGATGACTTGTGAAACTGCTACATTTTCAAAAAGAGGATGTATTCCTGCAGTTTTTATCACTGAGAGCTTTTTTTCATTTGATATGTAAGTAATTATAAGTAATTATAAGTAATTTGATACAATATGTACTGTGTCTCACAGACTTCTTGAGAGACAACAGCAATGACAATGACGATGCCTTTTTATTTATTTCCCTCCTCTAAGGCTATTGATGTAAAAATTTACAAGCAGACCATTGTATTCATGTTGTATGGAATACAGTCCATGGGGCAGAGAATGAAATGAAAATGTACTTAATATAATACTAATTTTTATTGAAAAGAAAAGACAAACAACAACAACAAAAATGCACTTCGTAGAAGGCCGTGTTTACCATTCCTAAACTAATTCATATGATTCCAGTACTTAATCTTTTTAAATGCTATTACAGTAACTTTTTAAATTCATATGATTCCAGTACTTTATTATTTTTTTTAATTCATACGATTCCAGTACTTTAACTTTTTAAATGCTATTACAGTGAGCTTTTGCCGCTATATCTACTTCCTTTATGAAACAACCCATAGGCTACATGGTTTGTTTGTTTGTTTGTTTGTTTGTTTTGTGCTTCTTCCACATTAGTAAATGTCACTTGGTGACTTGGTTGACAGTATCAGTATCAACTGCGCACTATGATACACCACGTTGCGAAATATCATGTGACATACAGTACATTTACCAAATACACAGTGCAACCCAACTTGACGAGTTGTTTGCTCACATGATCTGCGCCGAGAAAATCTCATTCGGTAACAGATCTGCCAATCTTAAACACCGCCTACTTCAGTGGCAGCATTTTGTATCGTATGTAAACTGATCGATTTGGTGGATCATCTTTCTTTTAAAAAGTATGTAAATGTACTCAGTTGGATTTTATTTCCTCATGTGTATGTTTTGCTTGATTCTGCTGAACTCCATCACTTTGTAAATTTTGTTTTTTGATCATTCTGTTTTTTAAGCGAAAGTTAAGAGTTCACAGCAGGTGTATCTCTGCCTTTCTCTCTAGGGGATAGGAATGCTAGTGGCAGTTACCATGCTTCTCTGACTGTTTCTTAATCCGTTATGTGCGAAAATGTTGCCGAACTTTACATGTCCCATTATCTAGTAAAAGTATTTATTCACCGGGCTGCGAATGTTGTTTTCTTCGAATCTGGTGAACTGATTGATCTGTCGCTGTACCAGAATGTTGTCTTTGGCTGGGAAAGTCCCAAGAGTAATCATGTTCGCTAGATGTTGTTTTGTTCGAGATGACGCGGAATCACTCACCTGCCAGTTTAAAAGGGGATAGATACATTGTAACGTTTTAACAACAACGACTCATCGCATTTGAAATGATCATATTTAATAAGTCTTCGTAGTTATTCCTCCCACTCATACAAAATTTTCTACTGTAAGAACTTTGTCCCGAGTTTAAATTGTGTGATTTAGTAATAAGAGGCAGCTGCTCAAAATCTGGATGTATTTCCTCAGTAGAAGTAATAGCAGAAAATTAGGTATGTTCCCTTGGTGAGGAATTAAGTATCTCTCTGTCTCTCTCTCTCTCTCTCTGCGTGTGTGTGCTGCATGCGTGTGTCTGTTTGTGTCAGCCTGCCTGGCTGGCTGGATGACTGGCTTGCTTAGATTGGTAACTAGTACCTCTTGTATGTCCCCTTCAGTTCAATGTTGACCATATGAACCCTACCCTTTCACCCGTCTGTTCACCATGGCAACCACCACAGTTGGAGAAAATCAGCTCCAGAGGATTATTAGAGATCTACATGGTACCCTTTAAACATTTAATGACCCTGTTATTGCTGTAATTCCTTTGGTTTTAACAACAAATAAGGTTTCTAATACTCCTAAATACTCATAACCTGTTTTTTTTAATAGTTTTGAAAAGTTTGTTGACATTTTGGCACCGAAGAAAATGAAAACTATAGCACTCCTAAGGACAGGAGTGTTGGTTTCTTCTGAATGATGTTGTAGTAAACATCTGTGTACTGAAATTCTTATGTCATGCAATGCAGATGCAGTTTCTGAGTTGAGTAAGGAACACACTGAGAATCAAGAACCCATCACAGATGACAGCACCAGTCTACACAAGTTCTCATACAAACTGGAGTACTTACTGCAAGTATGACACGTTTGTCCTCTAGTGCTATCCTGCATGCAGTGCTCTAAAAAAAAAATAGCACATAGTCAGACTAAATGCACAAAGACTAAAATAGCTCACAAGATTTTTTTTTTGTTGTTCCCCCTGCCAGTTTGACCAGAAAGAAAAGACAACATTTCTGGGCACCAGAAAAGACTACTGGGACTTTTTTTGTGACTGCCTGGCCAAGATAAAAGGAGCTAATGACGGTATCCGCTTTGTCAAGTCTATCCCCGAGGTAATCCATGGCATGTGAACAGATGAACAGACGCACACACACATCCACACAAACACACCCAGACACACTGTCTGAGTCACATCTGTCTCTCTTTTAGCAATGTCTTCATCAAGACCACACAGTTTCTGTCCTTTTTTACCTCGCGACTTCTTTGCAACTTTCTTTTCTTTTGTATTCAGTATCGTCATGTAAACAGTAACTATCTTGTGTTTTGTTTTGTTTTGTTTTCCATTCCTCCTCTGGGAATTTGAAGCAGGGCCTCTCAGTGGAGTTCAGCCTGAGGTTGGTCATGAACTGTAGGTCATAGAGCTCATCCTGGTGCACTCTCTGAAAGATCGCTCCGTGTCTAAAGACTCTATCTGATCACAAAAGAGCCTTTAATTATATTTTTGTAGAATCATGTAAATGCTCAGTATAGCTATTTACAATGTGCTTGCTATTTATCTGTGTATCATCTACATAGGGTGTGTTCAGTTAGCTTATGTGGTGAAATCAAGATGTCAAGGGAAGCTGTAATACAGTTCTTTTTTTTTTTCAGAGAGTGGGCGAGGTAGGGCTGTTCGACAGGTCTCGTGTCATCTTTTAATTTAGCATAGGGGAGTTAGGCAAGTCGGAAATGTGCTCGGTGCAGTAGTAGATTCAGTGGAGTGTCTGCTTTAGAGTCGTAGTTGTTTTGACCATACCGCTGTAGAATCAGAACAACTGTGCGAAGGTTAAGCCTTTTTCAAAGATTGATTTTGTAATGCTTCTCATTTTCACCATCGCTTTTACCCACATATGCTTATGTTCTTTCAGCTGACTGATATAGACTGCTAGCACTCACACAATGCTGCATTTATAAACAATATGTACATTTTTAAACAATTTTGAACCAAACCAAATGAGTGTTATTCATCAGAAACGGAATAACCTGCCCATCTGGTGTCCTTATGTTCTTTAATTTGGCCACTTACTCTAATCCACCCGTCTGTTCAGCTGACAGTGTGAGTCTTACAGACACACCTAGGGCATATCCCTGACCACTAATCCTTCAGGTTAAGTCAACACCTTTGACCTTTGAACCAGTAATTTTTTCTTCTTCTTCTTCTTCTTCTTCTTATTGGTTTTCTTTTAGGCATGGTAATTGCCTGTAATAACAGTGGTGTCTCTTCCCAACTCCAACTTCCAGTTTTACAAAGACTGGGGCATATTTGGTCCCATTTGTATTCTCTTTCCTTTTCTTGATCTTATATCACAATCAAAGTGATTTATGTCAGGTGATTATCTGATGAGGGCAGCACACTGGCGCAGTGGGTAGTGCTTGTTGATTAGGTCTTTGTGATCAGGTTTAAGTGATTTGGGTTTTTGTGTGTGTGTGTGTTTCAGCTGAAGACATCCCTGGGTAAAGGCAGAGCTTTCATCCGTTACTGCCTGGTACACCAGAGACTGGCAGATACCCTTCAGCAGTGTCTTATGAACCAGCGAGCCACCAGGTATTGTACTAGACACAATTACTCATTCTGATCAGTGATAGCCAAAAATCTTCCTGGACAACTTTAGTGCATGCAGGTCTTCCCCACACAAACCTGTGTCATTCAGCTAATTAATACACTGCTTATCAGTGCACTGCTTATGTAAATTGACCTGGCTCACAGTTCAGTTTGTGCCTCATTTTTTTGTTTTGTTTTGTTTTGTTTTGTTTTCGGGCCATGGATCAGTTTGAATCATAATTTGGCTTGAAAGAAAATAGAACATACTCAGAACTGAAGGTTTTCTTTCTTTTTTTTTTTTTTGAACAGATACAGAACACAAAATAACACCAAAGCAACACATTTAGCACAAGCAGCAACAAAGTTCTTCAGAAACATGAGGATGAAAGAAAACTAATCTTCAGTACCTTTTATTTTAAGATTTTTATTTTAGAAGAAGAATATGAGGCTCTTTTCCATGACGATGAGCAAAATAAATGTAAACATCAGTACATTTTACTTTAAGATTCTTTTTCAGGACAACAAAAAGGTGACTGACTACTCTGAACTTCTACACATTAATGTGGCGCTGCATCAATATTAAAAAAAAAAAAATTTCCCACTTAGGGAAGCTTAGAGATTAGATCTACTTTATTTGTTCATGTGGATTTGACTGCTCTAACACAACTTGAGTTATTTATGGTCTGAGTAAGGAGGCCATGCGTTTTTGTCGTTATTTAAAATGGTTACTCAGTAGGCATTGTCTTTAAAGCTGTTGTAATCATTCACTCACTTAAAACATGATAAACACAGTGCACATATTGCATCATGTATTAGAGCTCAGGTGGTAAAAAAAAAAAAGTACTGTGGTTCACTACAGATGTACTGTGAACCAAAGCAACGACTACAAAACCACAGTTTTTCGTTTTAGCACAAAACCATCACACCACTGTTAATTTATATTAATTCAGATTAATGAAATTGTTCAGGATTATGGCTCTCCAAAGGGTTGTCTGCGTCTACTGTAGATAAGACTATGTAAAACCATCATAAACAGCTATACTATTCTATGATGGTTAAGGGAGACTCAAGGACACAAGTGTCTGCTTCCACTCTCAGTGTTCTTGAAACGTAACGGAAATGTTGCACAACTAAGAAGAATACTGAGTCAAAGGAAGTGAGCAGTCTCTAGTTTACTGCGATTTTGGAGAAAACAAAGCTTTTGCTTGCAGTGTGAAAAAAAACTGAAATGTGGTACAAAATATTTTTTTTGTTCCACAACCCACTTTCGACGCATTTCTCTCAGTTCCCGGCTCAAGTTTTACTTCTGTCTTTTTTCTATCAAAAATAAACTTTTGGATGTCACATATTCCTTGTTAAGATGAAACGAAAATGGGATGGGATGGGTGGAGGACGACACGCATGCAAGTATTTGTGTTTTACACGTACAGATTGTGAAATGACTCTCTTATTTTTTTTGCTTTTTGTTTTTCAGTGACTGGTACTATGCCCGTAGTCCCTTCCTGAAGTCTCACCTGAATGTTGAAATCGTCAATCACCTTTATGAGCTCAATGAGGTGCAGTTTGATCTGGCATCGAGAGGCTATGACCTAGACACGGACTGGCCAGCTTTTGCCAGGTAGTTCATTAGAAATTCCCCCACACAGCAACGTTGTGTCATGCTAAACCCTAATACCTGGCTAGCATTGTGATACCTTAAGTGAAGATTTTGCAGTTTTGCGTGATCTTCCATTTCTCTAAATGACTTCTGCTTTTTTTTTTATGCCGTCGTTCACAGTAAACAAATTATTAAAAACAAAATTAAAAATGTTTCTAGAGTTCGGGTTAATTAGGTTTTACTCTTCTTTTTAAGCATTGTGAAGCATTGTGTTTATGCCAACACATGCCTGGTTAAACACTGCCTTCTGTTAGCTAAAATATTAAAGTTCAAAGTCCTCAAGAAGCAGCAAGGTGTCCTACTCTTGGAAGACTATTCAGTCCCTGGTGAAACTGTATTGTTGTTGAAACAATGCACAGATTCATGTTTTGACTAATTTTTGAGGTTGCACTTCTTATTTATGCTTTTGAAGATTCTTACTGAAATTCAGTGTGTTGTTTTTTCAGGTGAGAATGTATAACTGCTGTGTCATTTTTGTTTATGAGAGCTTTCATAAGCATCAGATGACCAACTGTGACCTTTACGGTCGTGTACTTGTGACTGCATGTTCAGGGAGGACTCTTGTTTGTTGAACCCCCATGATATTCACTATTTAACATAACTACTCAATTATGCAGTCTTCAACTTTCTTGAAATTTTGAAAATATATAAACCCAAACTTATGACTGCTTCTCCCAGCTCTTCAAACTTCATTCCTGCAGCTTTTAAGCCACTAAGTTGTAATGAGTTAAAAACTGTACTGTCCACACGGGAGAAGCTGTATTTAACTGCACCGGGTGCTACGTTGGCTGATTCTTGCAAGTGTCTCTCTTACAGAAGGACCCTGGGATCATCTGTATCACCAGCTCAGCAGTGGAGAGCACTTAGCCGATGCTCCAGTGTCAACAGTTTAGCCAGTAGTTATTCTCAAGTATGTATAAGCTACTTGCACCTGTGCTCAGACAACAAATCTTCTGCAGTGTGCACAATACATCCACATGAGATTTTTTAATCACACACAGTATACCCATGTCTACATTAAGAATTTATTGTCAGAACTCTAACTTAAATCTCTTTCTTGTGGTTACTCAACTCATTCCATCATTGGTATATCTCTCTTTCAGCAACCTCCAGAGTTCCTCCCTGGGCCAGACCTTGGTTCCAGTCTCCTCGGTGATCGAGGGGAGCTCGGAGAGCTCTCAAACTTTAATGCTGCTGATGATTTGCGTATTGAGCTCGACCAGTCAGAGCTGAGGCAGCAAGACCTCCAGAAACGTGTTAATCTGCTCACTGAGGAAGCAGCACATCTGAAACGTGTGGTCAAGGATCTGGAGGAACAGCTGCTGGTATCTAAGAGAGCCAATCAAGAGCTGCTTAAAGAAAAGAGCAAAGACAATCAGTTCTCTGACACAAAGAAAAAATTAATTGGGGAGCGAGCTAACGGACAGTGTGCAGTGCGGCTCCAAGCTACCACGCAAGAACTGGAGGCCCTTCGGCTCAAGGAGGCATCAGAACGGCATCTAGAGAACAGACTGAGTGTTGCGGAGAACAAGAACATGGAGCTTCTGGCAAAGCTGGATGAGGCACTCAGTGAGAAAGGCCAGCAGGTAGCCACCTACTGTGATACAGCCTGGAAGATCCAAGATCTGCTTGCCAAGCTCAAGAAAGCTGAGGAGGAGAAGCTGGAGGCCCAGCGTGAGAGTGAGGAACGGGCCAGGCAGGCTGAGAAGCTTGCCCAGGACCTCAGAACGCAGGAGGAAAGCTTGAAGGAGAATGAAGCAAAACTGGCCACATTTAGGGTGTCAACAGAGGAAGACAGGGCAGCGGCTCTGCAGCAGGTTGAGGAACTTCAGTCTGCTGTAAACCGCCTTCAGGGTGCATTGTCTCTAAAGGAGCGGGAGACGGAAAACCTATGCACACAGCTTCAGGATATACAGAACTCTGTGGAGATGCGGGAGCATCAACTGGAGGAGTTGAAAATTAGGGTGCAAGAGGAACGAGAGGAACATCAGCAAAAGAGCAGTAATCTGAAGAATGCTCTAGAAGGCCAGCTTCACTCTCTTCAGGAGAAGTTAAATGACAGAGAGACTGAGCTGTCACTCAGCACTCAGAAGGTTAAGCAACTAGAGCATCAGAATCAGCGTTTGGCTGGAGAGAGCCAGAGTTTGATGGAACAAGCCAAAAGGTTGGAAGACTACAAAGCTCAGTGTACCAGCCTGATGGAGATCAATGCCAAGCTCCTCCAGACGGTGAAGAGGAATGAGGAGAGCAGCAGGGAGCTCATACAGACCCAGACAGCCATGGAGAAAGAGCTGGCTACCCTTAGAGCCTCTGAGAGACACCTGAAGAGCAGGCTGGACTCAGCAGAACTGTCAGTTGAGGAGAGAGAGAAAAAGCTACTTGAGGAGAACCAGCGTTTGGAAGAGAGCCTCCAGACAGCGCTACTGAAAAATGAGACAATGGAGGCAGGGGTAAGGAAGCTGGAGGTGGAAAACCAAGATCCTAGAGATAAGCAGGTAGCTGAAATGGATCAGCAAGCGGCCAGCCATGAAGAGCTAGAGGGAAGCCCTGCTTCCAAGGAGAATCTGCAGGAGTCTCAGATGAACACTAACTCTCAGCTTGAGGGTCAGGTGCTTGAGACAGTGGGAAAGAACCTGGGATGGAGAAAGGAGTTCAATAAAACCCAGGGTGCTGAAGTAGGGGAAACAACGTCAAGGCTAGCTCTGGCGGAGGCTCAGCTTGACTTGAATATGAAAGAAGTTTCCAGACTACAGGAGGAAGTGACAGGACTACGTGCTCAGCTGCTGGTGAGTGCAGAAGAAAGAATGAAGATTCAAGCTCTGCTGGAGGTAACTGAGGCATCACGTGAGGATCTCCGGGCACAGACTGATCAGTTGAAGTGCCAGGTGGAGGACCTGAATCGCAGGCATGTGGAGGAACTCTTGCGTTGCCAGGAGAGGGAAGAGTCACTAGGGAAGGAGCGGGACAGGGAAGCCCAAGCGCGAGCAGACCTCCAGGGCGAGATGGTCTCAATGAGAGAGGAACTCTGTGCACTAAAGAGACAGAATGAAGCCCTGGCTCTAGAGAATAGCGAGGCTCGCGAGGCCCTTCACAGGGCCAACACTGAGACGGCTGAGCTGGGTGTGCATGTGTGCATGCTCACTGGCCAGAATGAGGAGGCAAAGCTTCGCTTTGAGGGTTTGTCGGCCAGGCTGCAGGAGCTGGAGGAGTCCGCGCAAAAAGATGCACAGAACCTGAACGACAGTGTGGAGATCCTACGCAAGGAGAACGCCAGCCTTCAGGAGAAGCTGAAGCAGGCTGAGGGACTCCCCACAGCTCTGCAGGAGCTACAGCAGCAGCTGGACCAAGCCCAGGAGAAGTCTACAGGCATGCAGGAGAGCAGTCAGAAGGAGATGGATGCACTCAGAGCCAAACTGAACAATGAAACCACAGAGTATGAGGGCAAGATCAAGGTAGGCATGTGTAAAAAAAATTAAGTGACGCTTTCTTTGGAGACTCACTAATAACACTATGGAATTTCATCCTATTGGTTTTATCCATTCGTTCTGCATTGATCCCTGTGATATTTTTAATTTTATGAATTTATATGTTCTCTTTGATAAGTAAGCTTGTATACTGTTAAAAAAGTTATTTTATTATCTGTTTTTTTTTTCTAATTACTAAAGGGTCTTGATGAGGAGATTATAAGTTTGAAGTCCCAGTTGGAGGCAGAGCTGCAGAAGATTTCTAGTCTTGAAACCAAACTTACTGAACTGGAGGTACATACATCCAACCACTGTTGACCATGCTTATCTAACATCCAGAACTGGTGTTAGATAAATTGTCATACCCTACTGTTATAAATTAATACAATGCTAGTACATCATTTTATCCATTAGGTAAAACAAACATACAATATCTATAACCCCAGATTTCATGGACTGTTTATGGCAATGTGTGTGTGTGTGTGTGTGTGTGTGTGCGTGCGTGCGTGCACGTCTGTTTTAAAGGAAGCAAACAATAACTACAGTCAGATGATTGAAGAGAAGAACGCACTTGTTGCCAGCTCTGAAAGTCTGCTTCATCAGAAAGAGGAACAGCTAAAACAAGTGAAAGGGGACTTGGCAAAGTGAGTTGTTTTTGAATAAAATATGTAAACAGTGTCCTTGAAACAATGGACACACCCAAAATGTCCTGGAACTTTCTGTGGTTTTCGACCCACCACTTTTTTGTTTGCTTCCGTGTTTTTTCAGGGCAGAAGAGGATTTGGGTATTGCACAAAAAGCCTGTCAGGACCTTAGTGAGAGCCTGGGTAGAGTTACTGCAGAGAAACAGGTCTGTGACATGAAGATGTCTGCTGAGATTGATGACTTGTACCGTACCAAGAGAAACTTGGAGGAGAGACTTGTTGAGCTCATCAGGTATCTGAGTACCTGTGTCAGTTGTGTGCTCAAATGTCTTTGTGGGTTGTATCTACAAAAGCATAGCTGCTCTGTGACCATTCAACTATCATAGATAGTCAGTAGTTGATCGCTGATGAATAGCTTTCAGAGACAGTGGCCTTAAGTCAGTAGAAACTGTGGCATCTTGGTATATGTACATATTTACATGCTGTGTACGTTCCCTCCATTGTCTTCTATCATTTAAATGTGGTCTGGCTCCCTCTGCAGGGACAAAGATGCACTGTGGCAGAAGTCAGATGCCCTGGAGTTTGAGCAGAAGCTGAGAGCTGAGGAGCAGACCGATAAGGAGCTGAACTACTGCCTAGGCTGCCAAAGTCAATTCAGCTGGTGGCTGCGCAGACATAACTGCAGGTGAGCTCGTGACTAGAAGTGTCTCACAGGGGTTGTCATAACAACTGGTTCTTTGTTTGTGTACAAACGTTCCACTGCTGACGTGCTTAGGCTTTGTGAAGTGCAGCTTACATAAGAAAGAGTCTGGACCTCATACTGAACTATCAGAGGATCAGAACTGACGTTGATACACAGACATGACCTGCTGTGTCTCTCTTTCTCAGGCTCTGTGGCCGCCCCTTCTGTTATTACTGCTGCAGTCATACAGTTAGCACTCAGCAGGGAGGCATCAGAGAGCGATGCTGTAAGGACTGTTACTCTCAGCACAGCACAGGCGTAGAGCGCCATCTACAGGAAGAGCAGGGTAGCTCCTCAAATTCACCCTACAGTCCGCTGTCCACTCCGACAAGGGCGAGTATGCCCAGTGTAACAGGTGAGTGTTTTATCATTCACTGAATGTAAATATACATTTATTATTAACTTTTGTGGAATTGAGAGTGCATTTTAATATGTTTTTTCATTTGATTACTGTAAAATGAAACATCATAGCTTTATGTTAATTGATAATTACCCATATCCTATGAAGACATTGAGCCTGACCAAGACCACAGTCACAGCACAAAAAAAATATGTTTTCCCTGGCAGACACGCTGTTTGTTTACAGAGCAGTACATAATACCACAGTGTTCATCCTCTGATTTACTATTCCGTTGTTATCACAGGAGCAGTAATAGTGGATGTAAAAGGGAGAGCCCTTAATAATATGGCGTGTTATTTTATTTCCGATTTGTCTCCACACAGTGGCACTGCAGTCTTCCAGACCAGATGATGCAGCCTTTGATATCATCACAGAAGAGGAGGTGAACTGTGTGTATGACAGCGACTCTTTGTCCTACACCACAGCTCTCTCACCAGACAGAGCACAGCAGGGAGGCAATGAACTGTGAGTCTCTTTCTCTCTCATTAATTTTATCTGTCACCTATGTACATAAACACTGATAATGGCTGAGTGATAAGTATGTCTGTCTAACAAATACTTCAAATTAAAAGTAAACTCAAAATAACACAAACCTTATTCTAAAAAGTTAATGTTAAATAAAATAATACTGCTCTCAGTAGCAGTAAAATCCCAGAGTTTAACTGTAAAATGCTAGGGTTGTTTTTATGGTATTATGTTGTCGTAGAAACAGCAGTAGTAATGCAGGGGATACTACCACAGAGGATTCAGAGGAGCAGATTGGCTCTGTGCAGGATGCAGAGATCTGCCTGCTCAAGTCTGGAGAGATCACGTGAGTATAAACTGCCCAAAAATCCCGTGTAACCTCACGTACTGCTGGGCGTGAATGACGCGTTACGTCATCAAATCTTATCCTGCCCTGTATATGGAATAATATCATTAAGGATTCCTCTGCTGACCTCATGTATTAGAAGCACATCCCGGTAAGCTTCTGTTTTGTATCGCCCTACAGACAGTCAATACCTTTGACTGTGCAGGATATCGCTCAGTTTGGAGCTAAATCAAAGGAACTGTTTATCAAGTCCAGCTGCTACAGTATGATTCCTGTCACAGTGGGTAACGCCGGCCCTTCAATTAGCTGGGTTTTCTCCTCGGAGCCTAAAAGCATTTCCTTCAGTGTGGTGTACAGAGAGAACTCAGATACACCACTGGAACAAGCCAAGGTAACGTATAAACATATACACACATTTCTTCTCCTTTCACAACATTTGACTTTTACTGAGCTCTGTGCAGTCATCTTTTTCTGAAGGGTTCCAAAAATTCTCTCTCGTTTGATATTTTTCAGGTGCTTATCCCATTGACAAGATGTAATTCCCATAAGCAAACTATAGAGGGACAGCTGAAAGTACGAAACCCTGGAGAGTACACTCTCATCTTCGACAACTCCTTCTCCAGGTAAGTGGAAATAGACGAATGTGTATGGTCTCAGAGAACAGAATACACACCATTTCACATTCATCTTCCTTATCTCTCTCTCTCTCTCTCTCACTCTCTCTCTCTCTCTTTTTCTCTCTCTGTTTCAATAGATTCATCTCTAAAAAAGTGCAGTATCGCCTGAGTGTGGATCAGCCAGGGATCTAAGACGGCAGTGATTGTGCATAAACAGAGAACATTCGTCACTTAGCTTCCCCTCCTCTATCCATCTGTCTTTGTGAGAGACAGAGAATTGCAAACCAGCCTGTGGATTTTACAGAGAGCACTGGCAGTGGATGTAACCAGACTTCTGCACACTCACAGTATTCTGAAAGTCACACTCAGCCCCTTTTTCATGGAACAAAGATGTGACATAAGGCCACACCCCTCAGTGCTGTGCTTTAAAGGGCATTGTGTCACTGTACTGCATGAATTGTGTGTCTCTGGTGGCTTTTCACTGGATGTTCTAAAAGAAAAGTAACTATTTGCTTTCTAAAGCACTTATAAAACATGGACTGTGTACTTAGTAACGCTTTAAAGACATTGTAGATAAACTGAAGGCGAATCAGGGTTCAACAATTTAAACATGCACTACAATGAATGCTAAACTGTAGAATTGTCTCATTGCACAAAGGAAAACTGAATGTAACAGTATATTTGGTGACATTAAGCTGCAGAGGCCTCTTTGAAAAAAGCACATGATGCCTCAGCTATTTACTTTTGCATTCTCTTCCTAGCACATTCTAAAACCTCTTCTCACTATATATTATACATATCTTATCTAAATATTATAATTATGAGCTGTTTGCTGAATTGGATGCTGCACAGATTTGAACTGTGGTGAGCTCAGTTTTGTTGTCAAATTGAGCTATGAGTGTAGGTAAAGTACTGAGGCATTGTACAGGTTTACATATATACATAGAGAAATAAGTAACTTTCCCAAAATGAAAATTATAAGTGGGCATACCCTCTGCAAGGGAAAGGTGAGATTTATCAATGTATCCTGCAAGAAAATGCTGTTGAATGATTTGTGGACGTAGGTGAATAGGCAGTGTAGTAAGAGAACCTCATTTTCCTGGCAGTCTCATTCTTTACAACTAACAGTGCATTTACATTCAGCTGATGCAGAGCAAAAATTCATAGGCAATATTTCAGCCACTGATATTTTTACATTCTGTTCAAATATGACTTTAGCGTTTATTTATAACTCGAAGCAGTACATCATTGAGAGCGTCTAGCTGCCAGACCCTTCTCTAAATCAAGCAACGGCGGTTATTTAATGAAAATTTCAGCTTGCATATCATTAAACTTTTTTGTATAAGATTAAAACCTCTGATAAAGTTTTTAAATTCAATTTTACAAAATAATGCACTTTTTAGGGATGTCTCTTTGAGCTGAGTATGGCACAGTTATACTCAGTTTTCATGAAGGTACTGTAATCCTCTGGTTAACATTTCCATAGTCTATGCACTGTCTAAATACAATACTGTAAATTCACAGCATTGTTACATGAATCATGGTTTAAGATGAAGTTGCAAATATGATTAAAACATTAGTTTGGTGTGATTTGCTGTCTGATATATTTCTTTTCCTATGTTCCTATGTTGTACGTTTTACTGTAAACTGAGTCTTTTTGATGTACAAACCCACATCTGCCAAAGGAGGGGATGGTTACAGGTCATCAGAGCACCTCCGTCAGAGCAGCTCTGTTCCTCCATAGCCTTTAGCTGGGTGTCTGTTGTCGGGAAGAGATGTCCATCTGATTCAGCCAGTGTTTATGAGGCCTGAGTCCAGGCTCTCTCCCAAGGTTAATGATCTCATTGTAAATCGTAGCACATCCTTTGGCTTTGCACGGCCGGCTGCTGGCACTGATGTGTGATTTACACACGCACGCGTGCGATGTTTAGGGGGGAGGGGAGAGGGGGCAGGGGTTTGGCTGAGGATGTGTACTGAATAACAATGTTGTCCTGAGACGGCTACCACACACAGTAAAAAAACACACACACTCCCACTCACGTCCCGCAGCACAGCCGAGACCAGGACACATGAAACAGACATCCCGGTTTGAGGTTTCTTTTTCCTAAAAGACGTTCATGTGTTACAGATTAGTGACATCCTTAACAGATTATGTACATTTGCATGTGTTCATTGTAACGCTCTTCCACCTTACACAATAAGGGTTTATCTCTTGCTTTTTGAGGTTTGGGTTGTTTTAAAAACAAACAACAGGTTGTCTGAGATATCATTTCCACAAAGTACACACACACACACACAGACATTGAGACATCGCAAGGACGGACTGAAATTCTGTGCGAGCTACTGAAGAGAACAGATGGGAATGTCTTCGAAGGAGAAGTGCTTTGTTTTTACTGAATGATCATTCAGGCTGAGGTCTGGGGACAGGAGTCGGCCCATAAAACGGAGAGAACATTTGTTTCATTACACAGGCTGCGCTTCCAGGCACATCCATCCTTCCATCCATCCATCAAACTATCCATCCATACATCCATCATTTTCAGGAGTCAGGATGATGGCCTTTCTAGGATTTTGGACACAAGTCCAGAGCTGGATCAGAACGCAGCGCATAGAGATAATGTCCATTTTGGACGGGGCCGGGCTTAGACTGTCGTAAATCTTTTGCTTAAGAGCTTCCTGTTCCACTCTGCCCTCACAGGTTCAATGCCAGACCACTCACATAAATGAATATGTGGTTAAGTCAGCAATCTAGTGACAGGCCTGGAATATGATTGATCTTATCTGCAAAATGTCACATGTGTAAATATAGGAATCATAAATCTCTGCAGTCATTTCCAACTTACATTTGACAGTGATGGTACGTTGCTGACACCATGATATTATTGTGCATGCATCTTTTTTTCTTGGATGATGCAATTTCAGTCATGTCAGGTATGCATTAATGACTTTATATGTAAACGCATTTCAGCAATGCTTTGAGGGACAATGAGACATCAAATAGCATGCTTGTGTGTGTGTGTGTGTGTGTGTGTGTGTGTGTACTCAACCACAGGGGTTCTGTCCACCAGATGGCAGTATAAACTAAAATCATCTCAATTTTGCTTCCTTGTTTGACTGACAGTTGAAAACAATTCCATTGAAATGTCATGGTTTTTCTGATATACTGATATACTGTTTGTCTCCATCTCCCTTCAGTGTACTCCACCTTATGCATTACAGTACTTGGGACAAGAGGAAGGAGGAAGAGTTTGGCAAATCTCAAATCTAAGAATCATCTCTTTCTCTCATGTTCTCACATGTGACTTGCCAATATGTATGTACGTGTGTATATAAAATAGATGGATAGATAGATAGATAGATAGATAGATAGATAGATAGATAGATAGATAGATAGATAGATAGATAGATTCTCTTTAACTCGACCAAAGAAAGCACAGAGGAACCCATTTATCCAGTGATTTGTTTCCTCAGTCCCAAGTGCTCCACTTTTACGTCAATGCACTTAGATACATGCAAATGCCAAAGTAAAGAATAAGAGTAAATAAAGGATACCAAGTGTATTGAGAGCAGGTGCCTCCAGTCTGGTGTGGTTCCTGAGAGATCTTAGTCAGTTTGAAAGAGGTGTGGTTGCTGGGGATTGTTTTGCAGAAACTTCGGTGATTCGGGCTCCTCAACTTGCTGATTTGGACTAAGTTTATAATGTCATGAAAGTCTGAGGGGAAGATATCAACAAAGGTCGACTGGTGTCAAAGGCAAGTACTCTTTGACTGTGATGTTTGCAGATTAGTTTGAGATACAAAGTATAACAGACAAGCGATCCAGAATTAGCTGTCTACAAATATCAGTTACCCTTCATCTAGTTCTTTAGAATCGGACCTACTTGGAGCATACCAAAAGATACGTGTGTTCCTTCATTTGGGCAGTTACCTGTAGTTAGGCCTCTTAATGAATAATATTTGAATTTCACATTATTCTTAAATCTCTTAGGACAAGTGAATAAATTATTCATAACTCTTTTAAAGGACAAAATGGCTTTAATGTGATGCCTTTAAAACTTGTTTGTGTTCTTCACTCTGAATTTTATTAACATAATTGAATAGAACGCTGTCACTGTACTCTCCTGTCTAATAAGCAAGAAGAAAAGTGTTGATCCAAACTCCCTGCACTGTTATTGTAGCCTGTCAAAGCAACAGTGCCACAGTAAATGCCAAGGAAATGAATGACATTTCTTTCAAGCTGTGTATGTATGCAACCCTAGAGTGTCTGTGGACTCCCTGTGGCGGTAATGGATGCAGTTGTGCCCCTTCTCTCCCAGTGTTTGTTGGTGTCAAACACAATTTCATTACTGTATTTTGTTCAGTGGTCCAGCGGGGCCTTCCGTGCCAAACTTCAGGCCTGTCACATGATGACAGAGACGCTGCTGTTCATTTTATCTTACCCTATCCGTCAATCTTCATCCATTTCCCCATCTCTCTCTCTCTCTCTCTCTCTCTCTCTCTCTCTCTCACACACACACACACACACTTGATCACTCACCTCTCTATCAGTCTTGCTATCTCTATTTTCTATTATCTCTATTTCTCGTTCTCTTTATCACCTACCCATTTATCAAATATTTGACCAGCTATGGGACAAGACAAAGAAAACATTTGTCTCAAAATGTTATGACCAACCCTTTTATTCAATTATTGATGTCATCATTTCATGCGACATAAATCCGTAGAACAAGGTGCAAGACACCTGTTTGGTGTACAGTCCGATCAGGAAGAAGAGAAACGGATGTCGGTGAGAACCATTGATCTCAGTGGAGTTGTTTTTCAGCGTAGTCATTCTCCACTGCCTTGAGGCACTGCTGGGTATTTTTGTCATGTTTTTGTCACCTCACAATGCCTGCGATCCATCATGTTTGGTCTCCAGACACCCTAAGTTTAAATCCACCTCACAGTCATAGGCATGGCTACATCATGGAGTCATATATCTGCTTTTATGATGAATGCGCCCAAAGAGAGTAGAACAGAGAGCATATTGCAAAGACTGTTCACCATTTCTAACTCACTTGAGAGACACTCGAAAATTAGCTTCACTTGGGAGTCAGCGGGCTGTTTTATGTCCTGGTTTTAAGCGAGCTGCATCAACAAGTTGTCGACCTTGACCCAAATACAGATCCTTCTGACATTTGCCATGAGGAGTTGTTAATCCCTGTGATTTCATGTATGGGGTGTAAATGATTTGAAAAAAAAACAGACATTGTATTTGTCTTTGTCTGGGACAGGTGTTTGATGTTAACCCTTACATTATCACCCGGCGTACATATGTATTTATTCATCTTTTATCACGTTTGGTTCTGAATTTGATAGATGTAATATGTTGGTTGTTTCCATGGCAACATGCGGCGGCATAACCTCCTGCAACAAAAATTTCAAAACATCAACAGTGCCTCAGAGGGTATCAATTCAAGATCATCTGAATGACCGTCTTGGCGCAAACCAACAAAACACATTCTGACCAAATAAGGAAAAACAACAACAACAACAAAAAAATGTTGTTTGTCCACCAGAGGGTTTCATTCATGAATTGAGTTGTTTTTTGGCACAAGCGCAGCATTGTGTGGATGGAGTGGACTTGTGAAATCTACGGTCTGCTCTTTGGTGTGAAACTGCGTTATGTGCCTGCCACGTGAGCAAGTCAAAACACATTTTAAAATGCAGCATTCCCCCCCCCATGTTCAAGTCTTTCAGCTGAGGCAGGGGAAAAGAGAGCAAGAGAAACAGCGAGCGAGAGAAAGAGAGAGAGAGAGAGAGAGAGATGTAGGTTTGTCACTCTTGCGATTCCTGTATAATTATGAGCAAATGTCTCGCCCTTTATCACCGTTACGATTTAACTCATTGTGCACTGTACTAATATGACAAACAAAAATACATGCTATTGTGACAGGCGAACAATGAGACCAAGTGATATTGAGGTTATGTTTACTGCTGTCGTGTGTCGGCACTGCAGCCTCCAAAGACTAATGGAATACCCTTACCCGTGTGATCAGAGATCTTGATGTGGTTTTTTTTTTTCCTTCTTTTTTTGTTTGTTTGCTTTTTTATGGTACCACAAATGGCCAAGTAATTACAATATACTGCTCCTGGCACTGAGATGGACACGCTCGCAAGAACACGTTTCCATGGATACTCAGTTCTTGAACCCCTTTAACATGTGTCATGGACTTCCTTTAGAGAGTGGGGCAAAACCAAAGAAGAGAGAAGCTAACGTGACTGCTGCATGGTAATGCATCTCTGTCCAACTCCGTATGACTGACAACAAGATTATATCACATATAAGACACAGTCATTCTGAGTGATTTTGTATGAGATCAGAAAAACAAAATCATTAAAATAATTCATTGAAATAATTCTAAACACATCAAACTAACTATGAGAGCCTATCTACGATGCAAATTATTTCGAAGATGTTCTTCATTAGTATAGAGCAATTTTCTCAAATCCGACCCTGAGTACCCAATGGACAGAAATTCTTTTGCTCCAACGCATTGCTATCACACCTTATATGACTTGTCTTCTCATCAACACACCTATAATTAGTTAAACTGGGGGGCGTTAGCAAAGGGTTTTTTGAAATTGAGTCGTCTAGTGAAGCCCCAGAAGAGGATCTGAAAAGCACAACATCGCATGCAATCTCTCAGCTTAAGCTCCGACTGTCGCACTTGTCAGAAACTGTCACTGCTGCTCTGACAATGATACGCAACCATTTTTAAAATTCTGCAGATCACAAAAATTAAATAATGAAAATAAATAAATACATAAATAAATAAATAAATAAAAACCCACTGAGAGTCATCACTCTTACAGTCTCCACAATTTAGCAATCAAGCTTGCAGTAAACTTTCAACTTTGCATGTTTTTAATGGGATTTAGCATTGACTGTTCCCCTTGTTCCATTATTCCACTGCTGCGCAGTCAATTAGTGGGACAGGTGGACCACGTGGCCCTGTTAAAATGGCCTTAAATGATTAAATAGGGAAATTGCAAAGCACTTACCCCAACTAATTACGGTCCCTATATCATTATGGCAACTGAATTTATGAAGTTCAGTGCAAATTTGACTTTTATGGAAAACATATTTAGCATAATGTTTCCATAATGCTGACTTGGAGAGTAACATGCAACATGTGTTTGCTTTGCCTTTGCTATCATTGCAGGTAAAAGCCTTTGCTTCTGCCTTCACCTCAGCTTTAAGACTGTGGTAAATGAGAAAGGTGTTATTTTTAACTCTCTGTGAAAGGAGGACTTTGATTTTGTGTTACTTTTATGACGTATGTGGATGTATCGGGGGTAAAGATCTCCTCATTAGAGCAGAACTGAAGAACTGGCATATGAATTCTATGATCTTTTAGTCATCCTTTATCCTCTGCTCTTTCCCCCCTCTCTCTCCCTCCCTCTCTCTCTCTCTCCCTCTCTCTCTCTCTCTCTCTCTCTTTCTCTCACTCTCTCTTTCTCTCACTCTCTCTGTTCCCCCCCTCTCTCTCTTTCTCTCTCTCTTTCCCTCTCTCTCTCTCTCTCTCTCCCTCTCTCTTTTCCCTCTCTCTCTCTCTCTCTCCCTCTCACTCTCTCTCTTTCCCTCTCTCTCTCTTTCTCTCTCTCTCTCTCTCTCACCCTCGCCTCCACATAACAGAGCAAAGTCTCTGTCATCCATCACAACCTCTCCACCAGCTGGTGTGTCAAAGGAGGAGAAGAAGAACAAGTAAGGGAGCGAGGGAGAGGAGGTGCATGAGAGATGGGGAGAAAGATAATTATAAGTACTGAGGGGGTAGTTGTTGAACTTTGGTTTAATTAGGTCTTAATTGTTGAACTTAGTCTTAATGATTTTAATATTATAATGATGTCTTTGAAATTGAAAGCCTAAAAGTAATTACACAAAGAAAATTTCCTTCCCTGTGGCTTGCTCTTAAAAAATAAAAATAGAGTTATGATATTCTCTGTACTCACCAGGAGAAGAGAAATAAGTAAACACATAGATAGATAGATAGATAGATAGATAGATAGATAGATAGATAGATAGATAGATAGATAGATAGATAGATAGATAGATAGATAGATAGATAGATACATACATACATACATACATACATACATACATACATACATACATACATACATACCTGGATACATGGACATGAAGTGTGTAAGCAGTGTCTTTACAGTCTGGAGAAGATGAGAGTTAAGGTAGTGTACTGGGGTCTCTGGAAAGCTCTTCAAACACTTTCAGTATGAAGAGTGCTTGTGACATCCTTTGCTCTTCCCTTCCAGCCTGTCGCTTAAGAGCAGGCTCCTGCCCCACTCTAAGCCAGCCACTTTGGGATGAATCACTGCAAGAAGGAAAGATTCCAGAAATATCTCACACAGGGTAAATTAGCCGAGATGGGAAAGTATTACTGTCATTGTACAGTCAGGATTAAAGACGCTGTCTTTAATTTCAACACAGCAGTCCTGCCACTCCCTTTGACAAGCTGAGTGATGAAGCTTGTGGAAGTTTAATCAGTTTTATATGAACAGTAAAGGCAATGAATACATGGACAGACACTCTGTTAACGTGTTTTGAAGCTGATCGTCTTTAAAGAAACTGGAAATCAATATATAAACTATGCAAAAAAACCAAAACAAAACAAAACAAAAAAAACCCCAAAACAGTTAGTCTTCAAAAAAAAAAAAAAAATCAACAATAAGCATCACTGAGTAGATGTGATCATCTATACTTGTTGAGTATCTGGAAATATGGCAAACTGTACATCAAAACCCTGATCAGAAACTCTCAGGTCACATTCACTTCATGTTCCTATACTACACTTACGATGTCTATACTACACTTACTGAGCTGAAAGACCGGAGTGTCCTTTAATTTCTATTTATGGGCCAAAAACTCTGATTTGAATATCTGCCTGTTTTCATGCCCTTGTGATCCATTTGGGAAAATGTAAAGAGAGGAACACTGTGTCCTCCATCCAGGACAACTCTCTGCCTCTGTGCCTAACACCATACGTCCATGTCCCAATCGCATGGTATACAGCACACCATATCCCATCCACCCATACAAATGAGTGTATGAGAGAATGTATTGGTGTATTCTTTCAGACTGTGATAGTCTATTATATTTTAAGTGCACAGACATCTCTGAACCTAAACACAGCCTAGAAACACAGGTGACCGAGTCAACGTTGCCATGGAGATTGTAGCTATGAAGGGATACGGAGCACCTAAGAGGAAGAGAGCAATGGAGACACATCCCAGTTCTCTCATAAAATGCTGACAACACTAGAAACTCCTGACAGATGTCAAATCTCATCAGTGAGAAAAAAAAGTCAGAAGACATTAG